>NC_135723.1:58333253-58460231 GCF_964656455.1 Halichoerus grypus
AATAATGAAGTAAAATACAGAATTCCCTTCATAAAGAAAACAACTTCCCTCATGGCCCTGAAATAGCTTGAAAATAAATCTCATATTGAATATCTTAATGCAAAGCATTAGAGAGACCACCTTTAATGACTATAACTAGCTTTTAACACCTAGTGTGTAAACGGCAATCTGGTTTTGACTAAGAATAAATTATAGCACAGGATTAGGGAAGCTCTCGCTTCGCCCTTCTCTTTGAGAAAACAAAACAAAACAAGATAAAATCCAGTATTTGTTTTAGGTGAGAGGCTTCTCTTCTCAATGTGTTTTAAATGAGAAAAACCTCATTTAGGGAGAAATATTTCTTTGAAGCAGTCTCAGACCAGGTTAATGGATTAAAACTGCATACTTGAATAATTTTACTAAATTTAAAGTCTCCACATGGCTCTCTTCCATTCATTTTTCGTGCTTCTATACTAATCTTTAATGTGTCACTCTAATATGCTTTCCGTATTTCCAAACTGAGCTAAAATGGAAATGACAGATTTTCAGTTATGCAAAAATAGCAATGAAGTGCCAGGAAAATACCTTGTGAACAAAATAATCTTTAGAAAAGATATGAAATGAGAATAATTTTCTAGCATGATATGGATCCAATAACCAAAGCATATTTGGGGCAATTATATCAATTTTTAAATTTTAAAAACTATTTAAAAACGAAGGCACTAAATGCTAAGCTATAATGCGTTTCCAGCCTCAGTACACTTCCATTAGGATTAAGTAATAATCAATATACAGTATTTATTGCTGTAAGCGCAGCACCAGAGGAAGAAGAGGACGGCGTGCTAGCAACTACAAATTCTCTACTGTGCTTATGTACCAAGAGGATGAAGAGTTGTAGGAATGGACTGATCTTTACTTCAATCACAGTTACCATAGTTCACTGTATTCCCAACTATTTTCCTTGACCCAAATAGTCATGAAAAATACATTATGAAAGTAATACATTCCCCGTAACGTTTAATATGATAAGAGAAGCTTTTATTTTAGAAAGCAAATAATAACAGGTACACAATATGACTTTCTAAAGTTAACAGAATTGAATAATGGTTCAAAATAGTCAAGGAATCACATTACAGAGCTCTATTTGAGAGAGAAGTGCTAAAAATTCATTCTATACTATAATGACATTATCAAATATGTTGCTAGAATTCTATACTGCATAACATTATACATTATAATTGCTCGGCTAAAAAATGGAATTTTCAATGACGCTGTATGATAACAAATATATTTAATAATCTTAAATAAACTCAAACTTACGTTGATATCTGCACTTCTGAGTAATTCAAGATATGAGAAATGAATTTTTAAAAAATCAGATCATGAAAGCCATTATTATTTGAAGGAATATGCTCAATTTTTTAGATAATTTAAATTATTTAAGAGTCCTTTGCATTTTTTATTAGCTTTGCCTAAAGTTATAACATTAAAGCATTAGGGTTACATGTAATGAGGTTCTGGTTTGCCCTGATTTCTATTCCCATATTTTCACAAACTACAAACCGAGACTAGTGCTATATTACAAGGCTAATTTGATCCAATAAAACAGTCTTAGTCCTAGATATGCATCTGATGAAAATGTTTAACTACAAAGTGTGTATTCACATGCAAACAATCATAGACACCCATTTGGAAGAAACAGTTCATAAAGAGAGCGGATATTAATCCAAAGGAACCTGTACCAAAATTTTTCTTAGGGTATCTGCTACTAAAAAACATTCAGATGCTAAGTCCAACCAACTATATACAACATATACCTAAAGCCCATTATTCCGATTGATGGTTTTAAATATCAAAAGAAAAGTCTAGTTTGAAATTCTACAGACAGAAGTAACATCCCTGTTATTGAAACCCCGGTTAACAGAAAGTAACCATAGCTTAGAAAATAATGGCTTGATTCCAAAATGGATTTAGGATTATAGGAAAATTTAATCCTAAATTCCTTGAGGATGGTTTACATCAATTCTTGCTATAAAGTAGTAAAACCAACAGCCCGCTAACGTTATTCCAAGCAGTACCACGGCCAGTGTTGATCACTACCATTTTTTTCCCCATGCTTGCTTTTGGTGGGAAGGAGAAATTTTTATTTTGACCTGTTGTTTCGGTTCTCATATCTTCAAATGCAGGAAAGCCCTATTTAACACTGTCATTGGTTTTTCAAGCCACCTCCAAATATAACCTCACTTAAGCCCAACTACACCCTGGGAGGAAGAGAGAACAGTGCTGCTGGTATTTGCAGGCAAGGAAACTTTTTCTAAGGCACAGCGCATTCGAGAACTGAAACTAGAATTTTGACTGACTCCAGTTCCAATGGTCTTCCTACTACCCACACTCAGCTGGCGCAACTCTGTCCCCAGCTGAAAGAAAAGAGTCTTTTTTCCTAAAGGAGTAGGGGTCCCTCACGGCTTTCAGAATCATCTTTTACCATAATTGGCAGCAACTCTAAAAGATATTCACATTATTCACACACCCAGCTCTTTGGTTCCCCTCACACTTAATTCAGTAGCTACAAGCATTTCAGAAATTTTCCAAAAATCAATCTTTTCCTCTGGACTAACACTGAAACCCTTGCACCTACCTTCCCAACTGTACACTTTAAAAAATTATGTATAGATGACAAATAGTAGGTAGATTATAGATAGATAGATAGGTAGATAGATAGATAGATTCCCTGTGTGTGTGTGTGTGTGTGTGTGTGTGTGTGTGTGTTCCCAGTTTATTTTCAAGATAGTCTCTTAAGTTCAGATTTAACGAAATCAGAGAAACCTTCTCTTTTATGACTTAGGACACCGCTAATGATTTAACCTGCTAAGAATTGCACAAAGGTAAGGCTACCTGGGGCTGTTCTCCTTCCCTGAGTTTATGTCCTGCCTATTTTATTTAGACTCTGAGTCTCCTTGGAAAAGACTGTGACGATTCTATGTTTGTAAATGCCCCTAGCACACTGTTGGCACTTAAATGTAATTATTCAAAATGGAATCATTTAATTAGATAGGAAGAGAAATAGCAAGCCCTGAGATGATAATAAAGAATAAAATAAATATGCTGACCGACTGAAGCAAAGCAACAGATAGATAACAACACACACAAGATAGCTCCATTTCAATTTTTCAATTCAGGATGTACGTCAACAGGATAAACACACAGTTATATACACCTTGCTTTTGCTGGGTTCCCAGAAAGCAGAGAGCACGACTGATATTGATAACTCCATAGAGTGGCAAGAATTCTACACCTCATGCCTCCTTGGGAAAGCCTGAGGAAGAGGAGCAAAGTGGAGGAAGGAGATGAAAGCAGGGTGTGGCCGAGACTCTACAGACCCCAAGTGCTTCCTAACCAGCAATTAGGAAGGAGGCTTCTATCCACCTGGATGGGACAGGTTATTTTATACCAACTGGATCTACTTGGCGGGCAGCTGGAGAGCAAGACAACGCAAAGTCCTTTGCATGATGTTCTCAGCAACAGGCATGGAAACATTTCGGAGGAGTCTGTACCATGAACTAGCCCTTGGAAACGGAACTGCATGCACGTGCTTCTTTTGGGCTATGAGATAGCCGACAGGTCCGGGCGTCCTCCATGCTATACCAGGGCCCGATCTTACCCTTCCCCTGGCGAAACTGCAGAGCCCTAGAATGTATGGCAGCCTTTACTTCTCTCCTATTCCCCCGCCCCTGCTAGCCTCCAAGCACTGACATACAAAAAGATCTGTTAAAGCACTCGTTCAACAACGCAACAGAAGACGTTCTTCACAGAGTCCAGGACAAGGCACCCCGAGAAAGAACACCTCACACTTAAGAGCCAGAAAGACCAATAAAAGTTACAAAATGATGCAAGTTTTATAAGGAAGTCTGCTCATTGATTGTAAAGGGCTGAACAGTTTGTTAATAATAATCCCTTAAACTGGTTAAAAAAAAAATTAGCTCCCCCCCCCACCTCCCCCAACACCTAATTAGGAATGATTCGAGGCCGAAGCAGCTGCTTTTCAGACCTCTCTAGGGCTTTCCTGGCTGCTCAGTCACCTTGGGCTTGACTTTTGGGGAGGTGGAGAGGATGAGAAAAGGTCCTGAGAGAAGTGTCCCTTTGGCCCGGTGTCCTCTCTCGACTCTCTGCTGCCGTGCCTGACTTACTCTCTTCAGCCAGACTGGAAGTTCATGTTCATGGATAGAAATATTCCTGGGTTAACATTTCTTCTTCACTGTGGCTTAGCTGCTGCGGATTTGCGACAGTCACATGGGCTGCTTTAACTACTGAACGAGGCGAATTCGGCTGTCCGATGATCCACTCTTGAACTTTTCCCATGCTCCAGACTATTTCCTAAGAATGGTGCCATCATCAGTAGTCAGTAAGCTTTTATTGAGTGCCTACTGTATGCAAACGATAGAATCATCGTTATCTGTCACAGTCCTGGGAAGCAGAATGTTGCTGCACTGAAGGGAGGGAGGCCGGGTAACTTCCTACTCCTGGACGTCGGGACAAATTACTTACCCTCAGTTTGCTAATCAGGAACATGGGAATAAACAACAGATCTTACCTCGTAGGGTTGCCAGGAGGATTCGATGAAAAGTACAGAGCGAGACGAAGAGTAAAGAGTTCATGTTGGCTACTGCTATTGCCAGCCACATTGTTATCATCACTTTGACATGATGGGTAAAAAACACGAGGTTTGCTAAATGGGTTCCCGAGGGGGCCGGGAAGAGGAGGCAATGTATGGGAATCTGCTCATTTGTTGGAATTTTTTCCTCCTCTAAAGCAGTCATTTTTAATTGGCATATGCTGGTGTCATTAATTTTCTCCTCGGAGAGTACCAGTGTGACACTTTGAGCAAACAAGACATAAACTGCTGCTCAAGCTACAAAATGGCACCTGCTTTTATCTAGCAGGAGTGATATTTTTATATTATGAAGTTGAGGCTGATAAACAGGAAAGAGACAAGTGCTGTTCGATACTACCTCTCTGAGTAACGGACGATAAAACGGTGAAAACAGTGAGGAGAGCAACCTAGGAAAACACTTTCCAAGGTTCCCATGTCAAGAAAAGCACTTAAGAAATGGGCTTTTGAGGGGCGCCTGGGTGGCTCAGTCGTTGAGCGTCTGCCTTTGGCTCGGGTCATGATCCCGGGGTCCTGGGATCGAGCCCTGCGTCAGGCTCCCTGCTCCGCGGGAAGCCTGCTTCTCCCTCTCCCACTCCCCCTGTTTGTGTTCCCTCTCTCACTGTGTCTCTGTCAAATAAATAAAATCTTTAAAAAAAAAAAAAAGAAATGGGCTTTTGAGGCGATTTCTATTCTCACACCTTTGCACGTATTCACAAGTGTTTTTTGCCTTGCTTTGCTTCCGGCCTCCTCCCCACCATACCAGGGCTCAGCCGAGCACTGGTATGACCAAGGCTGCTCTCTACATTTATGGGTCCTTTCACTTTGGGGAGTCAAAGCATTCAAGTTAACACAATAATACAACTCTCAAGAAATAGGGAGTAAAGGTTAAAAAGAGACCCAGAAAATGAATTATGGTTGGATTTGGCGACAAGTGGGAAACTTCCCACTTTCTGAAATTCCTTTTTGATCCATTCAAGGCTGAAGCTTCCAAGATCAGAGGGCTACTCTGACATTGGACAGGTGGAATTCAAGCCGGCCGTGATCTGGAATGTAATGGAAAGTGAAACTAGATCCCTTGCCCTAAGCTGAGTCACCTGTGCCTTCCTTAGAAGAGTGACAACACCGACCAGCAGAGAGAGGCAGGAAACCTCTGAAGAGGAGCCGCCACGCTCGACTTTGTTTTTCCCTATCTCACTCGATTCTGTTGCCACCAATCAAATCCAGTCCACTTGTTGATGGGGCTATGGGGACGGTGAAAGCACCTGTAGAGACTCAATAAAAGGGACTGATCTTTTGACGAAGAGAATGTCATTCAGAAAGCTGATGTTTTAACTGATAAAGACATTTTCTCTACCAGGTATAGAAGTCAAGCTCTTCTCTTCTTAAATCTCAGGTCTTGACATACGGTGGGGTGCCAAATCAGTTAATTAACAAATATTTACTGGACACACACCATATACTCTGAAGTACCCCACTGGCAATAAATCTTATGTTTGTGTCCAAGTAATGATAGGGCAGATTCTACTAGGGGAAAACAAGAAAAAGCCCTTCAAACCTATCGTTAATGAAATGTCACTCCATGTTACTGTGATCATATAATTTTGTGAGCATTTATCTCATCACAGCAGAATGTTATACAATCAGGGGTTCTAACAGATGTTCTAGAACTCAACTATAAGGCAGTGAATGGGAATGTTGAAGCTAAGGATGTCTAGACATTCTTTGTTCCCAAACCAGAGGACTGACTGTTTAAATTATGCATTTGAGGGTAGGTTAAGTTTGTAGAAAAATAATAATATACTCCTGATTTGTTTCTCTGTATTTTGGAATACTTGGGATTTTACTCACAAACTAAGACATTTTAACAGATGTTTTTCTGTTCTGTATATTCATTATATTCCTTCAACCTCTGCGTCAAGTTGTGTTTTCTATGGCTTGATCATGTTTTCATCTCCACCACCTCCTTCTTTATCACATAGACTGTTTTTCAATACTCTTCAATCTCTTGAACTCAAGAGAAGAGTCCCTTCTACACAGTTTGTGTCTCTAAAATTCTATTCAATTGAAATACAAACGACTGATTTATAGAAATTTAGAAGTACTTTTCTTGATTTAAAAATTCTCACAATGCTTCACTCAGTCTGATGAAGTTCAAACTTTTTTTTTTTTAAGATTTTATTTATTTATTTGACAGAGAGAGACACAGCGAGACAGCGAGAGCAGGAACACAAGCAGGGGGAGCAGGGGAGGGAGAAGCAGGCTTCCCGCCGAGCAGGGAGCTCGATGTGGGGCTCGATCCCAGGACCCCGGGATCATGACCTGAGCTGAAGGCAGACGCTTAACGACTGAGCCACCCAGGCGCCCCTGAAGTTCAAACTTTTAAACCATGCGTATGCTAAGGTCAGTTTTCTTATAGTGGCTCAACTGCAAATCTGGATCTCTACTATAGAACTCAGTTCTGGGTTCTGCATTTGATCATGGCCCTGGAAGGTACTAGCCTCTATGAAGTGAATAGCAATAGTTTAGACTGGAGAAATTACAGGAAAGGTAGAAATCATAGGAACTATGAGGGAATCTTGACTGGAAACACTTTAGAAACAACTGAATGAAATCTCTACTGTTTATGAAAGGCTATATTCGACCTGTTTGTACACTAATAGCAACCCACCCCCCACGTATATAGATTTCACTTACAGATGGTTGAAAAGTAATTTTCTATGATCCTATGATACTTTATGTAATTATCTGTAATTAAATTGACACAAGGTAAAAACAGTCAACTTAAAATAATATAAAGTATTCAAGACAATTACTAGGCTAAGCAACATTGTTTTTTGTAAGAGAAAGTGTCACATGCAACAAAGTGGCAAAAACAGAAAGGAGTGAGCTATGGTTAAGTATAAATCCTATAGCAATGAAAGTCATTTGTATTATCCTTACTTCTTTGAATAAATTCAGATGACAGCTCTATTTCATTTCTTCATTCAGTTTGGAGGCCAGATGGCATTAGAATCATTTACTTCACCTTGTTGTGCTTAATTACTACAATCAACACACTATTTTCCAAATTAATCATAACAAAGTAATTTCATTAGTAACACAGCAGGCTGTTGAATTATTAGCATCATAACAGTTTGCAAACAATTAAACTTTATTTGAACCTTAAAAATTTGCAGAGTGGAACATTATTGTAAGATCTAATGGCAATAGAGTACAAATTCAGTACAGAGCAAATAATCAAGCAAAATGCTATATAAAATATGACTCACAATCACCTTTGAAAAAAATTAGCTCTCTAACTGTTCATAGAAAAACAAATAAAAGCTAAGCAAACATAATGAGAACATAGCAATTAGCATATTTTCTAACAAGCCATGTTGTTTAAATGCACATTAATGATATTATTATGATCTTGAAGAGAGTGTGATATATTGTCAAGGGTGTAAAGAAAACTTTCTCCCTGGTAGTATACAAATGATTTCGCCAAATGAATATAAAGTAGTCAGGAGTTGAAAGTAATGATTATTTTTCCTGTCACTCTCATTTTAAATCTTTTGTTTCCTTTCTTATCTCCCACCTATATTCAAGTTAAACAAGAACAAAGGCCAGAGGAGCTCTGGACAGAAGTAACACTTTATATCTGTATTGTCACCATTCACAGAGACTATCCGGCTTGGAACTGTTGGTCATCAGTTGGCAAAGGACTCCCTCTCCTGGATTAACTGTAAAAGGAGGCAAAAATCTTTTACATGCTTTACATTCTGCTCAAGTTTGTGCCTGAGTGGGGGAGGGGTTGCCCAGCGGTTGGGTATGCGATGAAAAGTTGCTGCCACCTACTGGCCCAGCACTGAAATCTTCACTTAAAGCAGAAGCCTGAAGCCTGTATCCATAACCGAAGACTATACGTTCAGGGGAAACCCACAACTGCTTTTTGCTTTTCAATCTCTCAGGCTTTGAAAAAAAAGACCACTAAATTTATCTCCAGTTGTCTCACTTTTGCCAAGATGATTTCAATCGACTCCAATGGCTCTCTATTAGGAAAAGATTAACGAGTATACAAATTAATTTCTGAAAGCTTTAACTTGACAATGTCTAATTTACATAAACTAGAGTTTACCCACAATCCCGAAAACTAAAAAATCTATTTCATTACGTTTGAACTCTGATGATCACAGTATTAAGAAGACAATGGTAAAATATAAGTTCTGAAATATTGCTTATAGTTTTCTATAAATAAGGGGGGGGGTTAAATATTATCAGTACGTTCACAGCTAGAATCTTTATAAAGCAAAGATCTGGAAAGTTCAACAAAGGTAGTACCCACTAATTCAATATTAGGTGAATCTATAATGATCCAATCAGCAGTACATTTATATATATATATCAAGGCCACACTGATACCCTGTCAGCATTTACAGTCCCTTTGATTTCAAATATACATGAAAAGGTAATGTTATAATTGCACAAAGTCTGCTCAGTCAGCACAGCATATTCCTCCAAAGTCAGGCTCACACTACCTTTCCACTCACCTGTGGGTGTATGGTCCCACCAGGATTTCTAGGCTCTCCTCTCTGAGCCCTTCCTTTTCTTTTCATTGCTCTGAGAAGCACAGAGGAAATGCACCTCTGGAGTTCTACTGTTTTGTGGTGGGACTTTATTTTATTTCATTGTATTTTATTTTGTGGTGGGACTTTAATAGCCCAGCAATGATCAGGCAGGGTAAGACAGCACTCCATTAGATCTTCTTACTTTGAGAATACACTGAGATTCTTTATGCTGCTGTATGATGCAGAAGGGGCTTTCTTATGAATTTTTTATTTTATTAAATTTAAACAAAACTGTGGTGGAAAATGTTGGCCAGCCCATCACCGAACTGGGCTGTTTGTTACTGATAAAGGGTTTCGCACACACCGTGGTTCTGGGCTGCACGTGTGTCCCGGGGGCCAGCATGCTACCATCTGCGATTCTGTCATTCTTTCTTTCCTGTGGCTTTCTTTAACATGAAGTAAAAATCAGTAAAAATTCTTTCATGAAAACATGTCACTGTTGTGTGAAAAATCAGTACTACGATCGATCGTCTACAAAGTTTTAACAAAGCCACATTCTTTAGATAGCATCTACCGAAAGCTTGCATGATATATTCAATTAAAATTTCCGTGAAATTATATATTACATTCTAAAATGTAATTGACATGCACTATGAAGAGAAATTACAACTCCTACCGAAAGGAGCAGTGACTGTGAGGTACATATAAAATTGGGCTGAATTCTTCACACAAATCAAATGAGTAAATAAAAACTATATTTACTTCTTCGCAAAACAGCAACAGGTACAACTTTACTGCTTGCCTCTAATTTACATTAATATTCTTTATTTAATTTTATATCAGAGGAATATTATAATGAATGCATAAAATAACAAAGACAAATGTTCAACAAAACACAAAAAGGTTATGAGCTGCCACTCATGCTCTCAAGATGATTCTAAATCCAAAGCATTTACAGACTAGCAGGAGAATCTTCTTTTTCTGTAGGCAGAAAGGGAAAGCTGCATCTGAATTTTTTTTCTTCAGGTGAAATGTTGATTTTTCCTGCTTAGAAAAAAAAAATACACTTGAAGGCAAGGAAAAATGAATATTTACTCAATATTTTGTCAATTCAGCTCCTCAGAAAGGCCAGAAAGAGTGGTATTTTACTCAAGAGGAGAAGGTTTGGGAAAACATCCAGTTATTAGCAAAGGGACTTCCTCTAAATAATCTATTTCCAAAGTAAATTCTATGAAGTTGTTTTAAAAATTGAACTAGATTTTTAAAAAAAGAAGAAGATGATGTGGGAGCATGATCTTTGTGCTATCAGAAAACTACAAAGACTTTTTAAAAGGCAAAGACTCATAACGCAGAGACCAAGAGAACATATGAGCTATTACAGAATATTGGATTAAAATGTACTTACCCAGGACTCTCAAATATCATACATCTCCATTATGTAGGCTTTCGGCACCAGGCCAATGGCTCCTTTCATTTCTCCTACCCACCAGCCGTATCTATTGTATTCCTAATTGAAAACAATATGCAATATTAACCTTTAGACTGGTATAAGTACAGTGTCGTTCATATGCAACTTCTTACAAATGTTATTTCTTTTTATAAAGTTACAAGAGCTTGAGCTGCAAATTGAAACATTTTAATCTTTTTTTGTTTGTTTCTGGACACTTAAAAATGCTGTTAGGCAAAGATTTAAATTAACATATAAGACAAAGCCTGTTTATTACTCTGTATAGAACACAGAAACAGTCACTTGGGATAAGAACCTAGCAAATGGAACTACATGAGGAAGTCAGCTCCCTAGGCCCATTTCCCTTCTCCGTCCCTCCCTTCTCTCTCTCTCTCTCTCCCTCTCTCTCTCTCTCTCTCTCTCTCTCTCTCTCTCTCACACACACACACACACACACACAACCTGGGGAGACACCTTTTCTGTACAAAAACCAGTGCCAGATGCTACAAGGTTACAGCCAAGATACTTAGGATATGATCTTGGCCTTCAAGAAACTTATCATCTAGCAAGGAAAGAATTATTTTTTCACAATAAACTGATTCCTAGTTAAACTGATATGACTGAAAATTATTTAGAACGCAGAGCTATGCCCCTTAAGAAAAATCTAATATGTGAGTATAGATATTTTAAACAGATAAATGAGGGACTAAGAAAACACTAATAATATCCAAAAATATTTGCTTTACAAAATAATTTTTAAAGGCTCCTTTTAAAAAGCTTCCCAAAGGCACTTATTGTTAAGCTTGCACTAATCAAAAACTACATTAGATAAAGGATGGGTGGTAGGAATTTGAAGGTGGTGTTAGTTTCACCCTTACAGTGGAAGATCAATAAGAAATAAAGTATCTCAAGTTATAAAGGCGAAATATTAATCTAGCTGTAAAAAAGAGTGATTGATGAGTCACTTTTGCATTTACTTTGCAATGTGAGATAAACCTATACCTGCATTTCCCCCTTTGCCTCCACTGACAGATGCACCACTGCTTTAGGCATCATGAACACACTGCAACGGGTCTCATATGTCTGCCAGATTGACTAATGTATTTTTATCTCAAATTTATTTATGTTTAGTGAGATACAAACAAAGTAAAATGAATTACAAGTTTCAAGAATAATATCTTCCAAAAGCAATACTCTGCAAAAGCACTGTAGGACCCAAATTTAATTTTTCATATAAGATAAATTTTTAAAATCAATCCCCAAAGTAATTCAATAGGTTATGATTTTCCAACATCTGAGTCATAGATAAATGTGCATATGCATATTGAGTTACATGTGGGGAGGGAATGTTCACACTGGCACAGACTTAACATCTGTATTGATTAGTATATGCTATTGACCATCAGAAAGGAAAATCATACAATTCCTCAGTACAAATGTAGCAATGTTAGCATGTGTGTATTGATATGTAGCCTATCAATAGAGAGAATACCAAGTAAAAATTTATATGTGCTTTTTAAACAGTGGGTTGTGCCAGAATCAGGTTTATTGGAAGAATAAGGTGGAAGGAAAGGGCGGGTGGGTGGTCAGGCTAACCCTACACTTCCTATTCTAATGAGGGCACAGTTCTGGCTCATGAGGCACAGGACTCAAGATTTTAAGTTTAAAAGTTCAATGTTAGAGTGAATTTTTTTGTGGATAAAACTATCTACGTGATGAAAATAGTCTGATGCCTGAACTCAGTGATGGTGACTATAATCTACGTAGGATCTATTTATCAGAAGAAAACACCAACTTACTGAAAGCTATGATTAGCAACCATTATATCTTAATAGGTACCTAATAAAACTGCCCTTTTCAATTTTTAAGGCAATGAATACAATTAGGGCCTAATGCTTCACAAAACAAACGTATTTAACCTTCCCGAGGCAAAAGGCCTACATTGTAAGATTTCAAAATGGATGGTTAACAGGGTAAGTCTGAATATGAAAGCTCTTAGCCAATGCCAATCTAACATTTTTTTAAAAAGTGATTATTTGTAAAGAGTAAAGGAACTGCCCCCGCCCCCAACAGGCAGACAGAACATACTCAGTGTGAGGGCATATGAAGACCCAAATCTGCTTTCCAAGAACAGCCCTCAATCTGGGGCTCAAGGTTAAATGCAAGTGACAAACAAGAATGCTCACATCACTTTATAATATTCCACTTTGGTTATAATCTGTACTCTCAAGGAAGGGCATATTATTGTTCTCAAAAAGCTCACTGACATCCAAATTTAAGAAATTGATTTCCAAAGAATCATTTCACCAAAGGACCAATGACATACTTCACACTTGAGATAATTCTGCCTGACGGTCACTGGTAAGACTTATTAAACAGAAAGGACAGTTGGAAACAGGAGGGAGGAGCTTATTCAGCTGCAAACACATCCCTTAAAAGTAACATTCTAGGAAAACATAAAAGTTTCAGACTAAAATAATCTTAAATGCTTCACTTAATTTAAAATAACTCAAGAGCACAGGAAATTTGCTCATAAAAATACTCTAAAATATCACAGGTTTAAATCAGAAAAGGGTAAAAAATCAGAATGTTTATTACTTTACATTTGTAAAGAATTCCATCGAATACTCCTATGTGGAATTAAGAGGTAAGATAAAATACAGTGAGGTAAAAATCTAGGAGGCAAATTTATGGATTTACACTGCGGCCATTAGAGTATGTCGACAAGATTGCAAACACAGAAGCTTTTACTTTTATCATTACCATCCTCTGTATGAGCCTCCTGAGCAACATGAATCCCAATTAAACCATTTGCAGCCTATAAATTGGAATGAAGATGCTTCTTGGAGTATGGTATTCTAAACTTGAGCCTCAAGATTCAATACCATAAAAGCTTTCCCTTTGAAGACGAGAGTCGGCCTCTTTGCCTTCCCTCTTTGCCGTGCCCAAATAAATGTGATTGCAAATGACATATTACTTACGGTGGGAAATAATGCAATCCATACAGTGTTACCTTACCGTCCACATACTAATTATAGTATTGTTCTAAAAGTCACAGGTGGGTCATTAAAAAAAAAAAAAACAGTCCTCAAGCCTTATCTTGTTATTAAACAAAAAAACAAAGAGACAAAACCATACCGAGCTGCCATCTAAATCTCTGAAAGGTTAGGAAGCATCATGTCATCTTTATGGCACATGAGATCTCAGGTACAAGAAGGTCTGCCATCTGGTATCCTTCACCCTACTTGGCTCTTAACATCAACTAAAACGCTAACACAGGCAAGTGACTGTGCTTCGGGAGGACTGATAAAATAATGAAGAGTCCTTTAATCTACAGGAAACCATTCCAGTCAATTTATAAGAAATATTGCATCCCTTTGTAGGACGTGTAATTATTTTCTATTAATCATGTGCTATAAAGCTACATTATGCGGTTATTCTGTTATCACTAGAAAGAGGCCTGCAGTCAGCTTCTGACAATGTTAGGTAATTACTAACACAAAGCTTCTTTCTCCTCCCGTAGTAATGCTATCAAGATCCAGAGGTGTAGTGATGCTTATTGTATAAAAATAGTACTCAAAAGAAATTCAATATCTGCAAAATGGATGGCTTCCAGGCAAAATGTAATGTGGCAGTCAAAGAAGCAAAAAAAAAAAAAAAAAAAAAGCCAAACTTGCCCAATAATCCGAGAAAATAATCGTAAAGTGGTGTGGCCCTGTTGTGCTCTAACTCCTCTGTTTTCAATTTTCCTGCCATTAAAATAGTTCTTATTTGTTTTATTTTGTAGTAAAATTTTCGGCCTCAGCTAATATTTACTAGGCAATAAATGCAAGCGATTATGTAATCGGGGCAGGGAGAAAGGATTAGTCCTGATCATGTGAAACCAGCACGACAGTAAACATATGTCCATGTTTCCTCATTCACTAAATCTTTGCTCTCTGCCAGTCTAAGGCCCCGACATTCACCGGAATCCTTCTCAGCACTATGATTCTCATTTCTCAAGTGTGTTACTCCACTTTCTGCAAACTGTGGGTAAAAGAATGTTACCTTAAGAGAAACTTGAAACACTTTAAAAGATTTCCTGATATGTACTACCCCTTCCAGAAACTAGTTACCAACCTGTCTGAATGCAACAGGTGTTAGAAAGGTGGAAAGACTACCTGTCCTTTCTCCAAACATGTATCCATGCTTTGAAACATACTACCCTTTTGCAGAAATGAAGTTAATTTTATTCACAAAATATAAAATGTACTGAGTTTCATAACCAGTGGACTTTACCATTGTTTTCCAAGTATTCACTGTGATAGTCTCAATTTTTCATAAACATTGTGGTAGTATGAAAACTAGATACCTATTTAAAATACAGAAATCCTTTCTTCAAGCCTGCCTCTGCAATCTCTTCCTTTTTACTATCTCCAACTAGAAACTTTCTAAGATTCCTTTCATTTCTCATACCTGTCATTTCATCCCTGAAAATGCACAACAGCAACCTGACAACCCCAGCGTTTTACTATTATTATCTACATATTAACTCCTTGAATCTTCATCTCCTGAGCTGATAAATGAGGAAATCGACACTAACCCTCTCTAAGGTCCTCCATGATGTCTGAACACACCCTCCATGAACCTGCTTTAAGACACTGAGTCTCTTAGCGGCTTATGGAAATCAACCTCATTACTTTATAATTCACTGTGCAGGTGTGACTTTGAGTTACGCTAATTCGAAGAATTACTATTTTTTTCCTCTCTGTACTGTGCGCTCCATTTTGCAAGCAAGAGAGACAAAGGACAAGCAAGGAAGCTGATAGTAAGAATTCAGTTAATATAACAAATTTTAGTTTATATTCCAGAGTCAAGACACATTTAACTCAAGTTTCTACACAATCCACATTTACAATACCGCACAGTAAAAACTGCTATTCGGTCTGATGATTCAGACTGCTATTCAGACTGATGGTAGGCAAAGAAAAGATCGAATCATATTCAGTAGAAAGTGGCCTCGGTACTTGTTGTATTTCACTGACCAGTAGGAGACTCCGTTAACTGTTCTCAGGCTCGCCCACCTGTCTATTCCAACTGTCGCCACTCTGCTTCAGCCCTTCATTGCCTCACCCCGGGTTACCGCATCATCAACTTGGCCTCACTGTTCTTCCCAGAAACAAACCGTGTCCATTGCAAGCATGGCTCAGGCACTTACCCCAGCTCCCCAGTACAGTAACTGCAAACTCCTCTGCTCGGATCTCTCCCCCACTTGCTAGCAACGTTCTCTCACTGCTCTGGTCCACATGGTCCAATCTTCCAAGCTACACTCGTTCCCACCTCTGCACGTGGTGCCTTCCTCCCCAGGGAACGGCTCCCCTCCCTCACCCAAATCCTAACCAGCAACTACGACCTGACTCAAGTTACCCAGCTGTCATGCATTGGCCTCCAAATTATTTAATCTGCACTTACATCTCTCATTTCAAGCTGAGCATTTATTCCTCAGTGGATTTTATGTACGTTAGTTTTGTCCCTTCAATGAAAATACAGTACAAACGCACTGAGATTAGGGCACTGTCTTACACTTGATCTGTATGCCCCACACAGCAGATGGGTAAAAGGTGTTCAGTAAATGGACTGGGTGAGGAAGCATACTCTGTCTTTATTTTGGATGATGCACCAGTTGACAATCCTAAATATTTTCTTAAGAAGTGTAATTTCCAAAAGGTGTATCTTTTCTTTTGTGTCTATTAGACATATGTGAAGAATTTTAGCAATGAGTAAACAAAGTTTGTTCTGAAGTGTGTTTAGCTTCACAGTCTGAAGTATGTTGCTCCTACTGGGGGCAGGCTGCTGCCCACCATGTCTCCTAATGCACTGCACAGGACATCTTGTCTGAAGAGTTCAAATCCTCACCTGCAGAAAGAAAGGTATCAGTCCCCGGCACAACTGGACCAGATAATCCCAGTTCTTTGAAGAACTGAATTCAAGTGAATTTACTGTATGTACCGAAGAGGTGAAGACCGAACCTTGTAAACGTGGAAACAGGGTGGCAGGTGAAAAGGAAAATCTACTGGGTTTTCTACAATCCTCACTGTTCTTGTGATTATTTTCCCAGAAGTTCCAGAGTCTTTTTTTTTTTTTTTTAAGATTTTATTTATTTATTTGACAGAGAGAGAGAGATGGTGAGAGCGAGAACACAAGCAGGGGGAGAGGGAGAGGGAGAAGCAGGCTTCCCGCCGAGCAGGGAACCTGATGCGGGGCTCGATCCCAGGACCCTGGGATCATGACCTGAGCCGAAGGCAGACGCTTAATGGACTGAGCCACCCAAGCGCCCCTGGAAGTTCCAGAGTCTTATATCAGTTCTGTCACTAACTAGATATGCAACCTTGGGCAATCCCAAGTTCTTTAGGGATGATTTTTTGGGGTTTATACTTCCAGCACTCTTTGAGACTCCACAATAATCCACTTACATACTTAACATAAATCAGTAAGTCTCATTATTATGCATTTGACTCATACCCCTTTTGTAGTTGGCTGCTGAGAAGCTCAGGGCTGAGCTGGAAGTTCAAGTATCCAAACTCTAGTCTTTTAAGGTCTCCACAGGGGTAGTCTTTTTCTCCTTGCATTTTTATTTATTTTCCCCAATTACATTGAGCCTTGAGATTTCCTCACCTATAAAGCAAAGGGTGAGCACTAAGGTTCCCCTAACTCTATGACTCCATCATTCTAAGTTCTTTTAAGCGTTAAGGATTATTTCCCATTTTTACCTGTATTTTCACAAACACATATTAACATATATCTGCTATGATATTAGGTATTGGGGAATCCAACAATACTTAAGACACAGTGTCTACCTCAAAGAGTTCAGGGTCAAGAGAGAGAAATCGATACTGCTAGTCCCTGTGTAGGCATAGCAAAGCAGAAAGAGTGAAAGCTCTAGGGTCAGATCTGCTCTGATTCCAGAAGAAGGTACTTTCTAGTTGGTATCCTCAGGTGATTTACATAATAACCTTGCTGAGCATCAGTTTTCTCATCTGGAAAATTATCACACCAGAGACTTCATAGGGTTATCTTACGATCAGATGAGTGAAAGCATATCAAGTGCCTAGAAAAGGACCCCGCAGGTAGGCAACAAACCCTTTTTCATTTCCTCCCTCTCTCTTCCCACTAATTATATAGCAAAATACCAGGGCAACAAAAAGTGTATGTTGGTCTGCACTGTAAGGCAATCGTATTATTACGAGCAGTTCTCCACCCTGCTCTTCCAAAGGGAATCTGGCCTTTAAAGGGATGAGGAGGGAGACATCTCAAAGGAGTAAACGCTGCTATACATACATTAAGGGGGTGCCTGAGTTTTTGGGGTGGGGGACAGAAGGGCATAAGAGATCATGGACTTTTCAATTTCAGATTTAAAAAAAAAAATTATGAACATCGTGCTGTCTTTTGAGTTGTTTTGTTCTGCTTCTGGCTTATTCCATGCAGAATGGAACCACACAGGCTTGCGGCCTGTAGCCGCCCCTCACTGCCACTTCCATTCCGCCTGCGTCTCTGACACCACCTTCTGGCTCATCCTTGACCTCTCGAGCCACTGCAGGGGCTGAGCCTTCCAGCCTCCTTCCCAGAATCACCTTCCCCTTTCAGCTGTCAACATTTTCCTGAAATGCTCGTTCCATTTCATGTAAGAGAAAAGAGGGAAGTACTGGGACGTGTTCGTGCATAGATAACAGGAGGAGCCCCATGGCTGGACCAGAACATCTTCTCGGGAGGGGGAGGGGGGGTACCGAGCAGTAGGTCTGCCTGGCTTATGCCTCACTGTACCCACGACGTTCCCACACTGACAGCATGGAAACGAAATGCCGTCAGACCCACACAAATGCAGTCACAAGCACGGAAAACTCCTTCCACCTTCCCCAAAGGCTGGAAGATAGAGTAACATTGCGGGACCTAGCTTAGCATCCACGTACGTCCTATACTGAGATGTCCTAGTTACTACTCAGCAGTTGGTCATGCTATTTGTGGCACATTGGGTCAGATGGTCGCAAAGGAAAAACTAGGAGACCTGAACAGTCACTCTGCCAGCAGAGCTCGGCAGGACTTTCATTTTACTTTCCTTCTCTGGTAGGTTTGAAGCCAGAAAAGCCCGAGGAACGGAATCTGTCCTTTTCACAATGAGAAACAAATGATCAGTGACAGTCACAATTCACCAATCACTGAAAAAAGTCACAAACAGATATAAAGAGAGGCGATGCTTGAACCTCCAGCCAACACACACTAAAAAAAAAAAAAAATGCCCCTTTACTGTACATTAGTGAATACCGTCAACCTACATTTCCTGTTTTTGACTTAATAAGAAATTTCTCAAAAAGCTGCAGTGCTTGATTCACACGTGTCCTAGACTAGATAAAATATTCCAGGATTCTTAACTCTCTTGTTTTTCTGCTACTACCAGACAAAGTAGCGTGCTTCTTTCTTGCTGAAGCACAGCTCCCCTGTCATTAAGTCTCTAAAAATAATTCATTGCTTTAAAAGTAAGAATAGGAATGTGGTTCGCAATTTACCGACGAGTACAGATTGAAAGATAAACTAATAAAGGATGTAAATCCAGAACAGCAAGTAAAATGACATAACCAAAGAGGTATGCAGGGCGATGGGATATGCCTATAGCTATTTAACCTGGATCCTGCTATTAAAATTCTAAAATTTCATAAACATACTTCTATGAAAATACTATTAACTAGGATATTATGTCCATGTTTAAGGTGGTAATAAAAGTGAAATGTAACCTAGTAATGGAATTTGACACAATTTTAAACAACCTGATTCCTTTAAAAAAAAAAAAAAGAAAAGATATTTTTACTTCAAATATGATTTTCCCCCATCAGATGAATCAGAAATCAGGCCGTGTGTTTTAGAATTAATTCACTAACAACACAGCTCTCATTAAAATTACAAATTCCACTTTCATCCGTTCCTGTAAATGTGCCCCATTGTTTTAGGGGAGAAAAAAAATTTCCTAAATCTCCGCTGAACTACCGAAGTACATAACGCGTTTTAATACATAAAAAACAGCAGTGAGCCTATGTGAAAGGAACTATATGCAAAAAGTTACTGGCTCTCCTTTTTAGGTAAGCAGTACTTAAATTTATTATTAGTGAGCTTCGAAGGTTAAAACTTAGAAAATGCCAGACACTTTGAAAGAGAGGCTAGCTCAGCCAGGGGTCACATGACAGCTGCTAATTGCAAAATGTTACAAAGGGAAGGAGGCAGGGCAGGTTATCTGCTTACTCTTCTTTATTGCAACATTGGATTTTCACTAAAAAAAATTTCTTTTAAAGGCTAAGATTTGTATAACTCTCAAAAGAGGCCTGAAATAAATAAATCATCCCCAGGCTGACTGAGCAAGGCTGACACCCCATCAGGGCTTCCTTGCAAAAACAGAGAAAGAGGACTGAATTTTAAAACCAAACTATATTTCGGGGCACCTGGGTGGCTCAGTTGGTTAAGTGTCTGCCTTCGGTTCAGGTCATGATCCCGGGGTCCTGGGATAGAGCCCCGCGTCGGGCTCCCTGCTCAGTGGAGAGCCTGCTTCTCCCTCTCCCTCTGCCTGCCTCTCTGCTTACTTGTGCTCTCTCTCTATCTGTCAAATAAATAAATAAAATCTTTAAAAAAAAAACAAACCAAACTATATTTCTATAGTGAATTTTAACGAAGACAGCCCAATCGTCAAACTAGTTCAATCTTTTTCTGTCATTTCACTTACAAAATTAAGACCCTCTTTATTATAATGCACACCATTTTTAGTCCTTGATTTATCTAAATTTTGTTTATATTTAAGTGCATTTTTCTTAAACTATCTTCTGTTGCCTTTTTTAAGAGTATCTTCAGCAATGACAACCTTCTAGAAGGTAAGTTAGATCAGTGGTAATTAAATATTGCAAAATATAGCTCAGTTAATTTTGAAAAGCAAGTTGTATTTCTTTTTTTTTTTTTTTTTAAGATTTATTTATTTGAGAAAGAGAGTGAATACATGGGGAGGGGCAGAAGGAGAGGGAGAGAGAAACTTTAGCAGACTCCGAGCTGAGCGCAGAGCCAGTCTCGGGCCTGATCCCACGACCCCAAGATCATGACTTGAGCCAAAAACAAGAGTCAGACGCTCAACCGACTGTGCCACCCAGGTGCCCCAGTCATATTTCTTTAAAATCTTCTAAATGGCATTATTTATTAGAAAAGTTGTGACATTAATTTCTCTACAAAGTACACATTTACGCCTCTACAAATATTGTATTAAGACTCCTTTAAAATGTATTCTTCTTTATGTATACAATGTTTACATTTAATTCAGAATGATGAAAAAATTTATGATTAATGCTAATACTTTATTGACATGAGCTAGGAAAGTAATAATCCATAGCTAGATTTAAAGGTGAATTTATGACATCATTTTGATTGTGCACATTAGCTGTAATTACCTGCACCACTCATTCTGAGCCACTAGATGGTGTAAAAAATAAATTAAAATGGTAAAATTTCATTCTATCACCATAAAACCTAATGTAACTCTGAGAAAGATGAAACAGATTTCTAGACTTATAACAATGCTAGTGGTTTCTATACTAATTGTACTTTTAAAAAAAATCTGTCTCTCTACCTTGATCTAGAAACAAGTCCTTTTGAGCAATTTTTCACTCTCTTCTAAGGACCTTGAGTTCCGAATTTACAGTAGTATTAAACATTCAAATTGCTGTCATTCACATATTAAATGAATTTATGATATTAATTTATGGTCTATTTTGGCCAAAGTTTTGATAAAAACTGGGAGACTAAGCCTATAAAAAAATTATTACAGTCTCCAGAGATTCTTATCTGAAACTATCCCCCCAAAATTGCGGAAGCAAGAATCTTCACAAACATATACTGACTCCCAAATCAACCTGAAAACCAATAGCCAAGATATCGAATAATGGCCCAGAATTTGTCCACATCCCATCAAGGGAGAGCTAAGTGTCCTTTCTTTTTACCCTCACCAAGATGTACCTGGTTGATTCTACCAGGCCCACCGCTAGATGAATACTGGTATTAAATCACTCAGCCAACAGTGATAAGGTCCTGGCTAACAATGTCTTGTCTCCTCTTTCAAAAACCAAAATGAGCTCCAGATACAGTCATCATTTCCAGGAGGCCCCTCATGAAATGATGCTACCTATGGAACTTCAAGCCTTGTGAAGGGCTGATTGAGGAATTATTTTTGGTACGCAGTACCCAAATAGTAGCATTTAGACATTTTAGATAGCACTATACTCTTC
Organism: Halichoerus grypus; assembly: GCF_964656455.1. NCBI lineage: Eukaryota > Metazoa > Chordata > Mammalia > Carnivora > Phocidae > Halichoerus > Halichoerus grypus. Next base: position 58,355,163 of record NC_135723.1, read on the forward strand.
CTTTGAGCTGGACCACCACTACCCTCAGCTCTATGATAAAGCTTCACACATAAAATTATAATCTCCACAAAACAGATTTGGGAACAGAAATTACCTACACTGGGATCCTAGAAGTGTGATATACACCTAGGATTGTTCTTTTAACTTTATAATAATAGAAAACAATTTTCTGAGGCAATGGGAACTCTACTTGTCTGACAGCATGTCCTAGAGGTTGGTACCCTGAGCTTTTCAGCAACACAGACACCTTGATTCATAAAGAAGGCTTTAAGAACAGACCCATGCTGAAAATAAGTTTCACATTTTACCATAATAATATTAAGACTATAAGCCATTTATCCCTGTAGTTTGGGATTCCAAGTGGAAGCTAATCAACCTTTTAATTTTATACACAATTGCAGCTAAGTTGGTGAAAGTAACTGTGAGCTGAGTAGATTTGAGGAATAATTCCAAGAAACTATCTTGAATGGAAATAAATCAGTTTGGTTTCTATATTAAGTAATTCACTCAAAAAAAAGTGTTGTCCTGGGGGCGCCTGGGTGGCTTAGTCAGTTAAACATCTGCCTTCGGCTCAGGTCATAATCCCGGGGTCCTGGGATCGAGCCCCGCATCGGGCTCCCTGCTCAGCGGGGAATCTGCTTCTTCCTCTCCCTCTGCCACTCCTCACTGCTTGTGCTCACTCATGTGCTCTCTCTCCCTCTCTCAAAAATAAATAAATAAAATCTTTTTGTTAAAAAAGTGTTGCCTTAACTCAGGACAATTAAATGCTCCATAATAGGCTTAATTCAGGAGTTGGCTCCCAGGAACTAAAAGCATCTTTCCTTAAAAAACAAACAAACATACTAAGGAGCAGAGGACAGAGAAAAATAAGTGGGGAGTCTTAGCTCTGGGCACCCCAACTTAGCAATCATCACAGCTGGCAATATTTACTTACTAAATATTTCCTCCCAATAATCTACAAGTGCTTCCATAGTATTCCTCTTGGATTCCTGGTTTTTGGCATGGGCCCTTTCTGCCCCTTGTAGGTACTTTATAACAGTTTCAAATGAGAAGCAAAAGAGAAAAGGAGAAAACCTTGGTCTGGGAGTCAAGATGCCTGGCTCTGGCCCTTTCTTGACCCAAGTTCCCTTATCTGTAAAACCAAGAATGGGTAGACGATCATCACTCAGATTCCTCATTCAAATGCTCTATGATCTTCTACGTTAGGATTTTATCCACCAGCCATCTTGTGTTAAGAGTCAATAAGTGCCCTTATTTCCAAATTCTCTTCTGCATCTAGCAAGTCATGCTATCTTTCTGAAAAGTACAAATTTTTCTCTAATCAAGAAACCACATTAAACTCCTGGACTTATAGAACATCTCCCTACTTAAATAGTTTTCATACATCATTTGTTTCTAAAATAGCTTCATAATGTAGACTGAGGGAGTTTTTTTTAATCCCCATATCATAGTAGGGAACGTTAAATATGAAAATTAAGGGAGCTCACACATGTCATCACAATAAGAAACATGACTTTTAGATCTAAGGACAGAAAGATTTTCAATCATCCAGTATATTAAGAGGCAGAGACACTGATTTATATATATATAAGGATGAGTTCATAGCAACAGTCTCTGCCATTATGTTTACAAATACAACTATGTTAAACTTAAAAAAAATCACCTAAAACTGTCTGAATAGAAAAAGCATTGCTTTTAAATTGTCGGAACACCAATGTATTTACATAAAGATGAAAAACTTCTACTATAAACAGTGTTTCCAGTAGTGAATGGCAGACAAAACCAGAATAAGCACACAGAAGAATAAAAAGGAAGAGGAAAGAAAAACATAATAAATAACCTAATACCTTACAATGTTAACTTTCACATAAGTATATTGTTTCTGGAGAAGGCAGTGTGTGGATGTGAGCCAAAGGCTGAAGTGATAGGTAAACACACTGTTAAGTTGAATCCTGTTATCTGATTGTGTTTAAAATTTGATTATATTTCACTTGACAAAATAATTAATTATTGTGAACTCCCAATTGTTAACAAGGACCTAAAGGAATTCCAATTGGCATTTTTCCCCAGTGTTGTAAACCCAGATGCATAAATATCTAGCTTTGAGTTCACCCTTTACAGTTGTCATCTGGGGTGTCTTCTTACCTTGCTAAGAATGTAAATCACATCACCACGTTTAAATGACAACTCATCAGAAAGAGCTCCTGTGCAGTCCCACAAACCCTGGTAAAAATTCGCATAATCGGTGCTTTTATCTCCTAGGAAGAAGAGAGAGAAAACATGAGTTAGAGCTTTCGCGTAATGGGCCCTTATTTAAGATGAACCAACAGAAATTAAAGGGCCGCCTCAAACCACCAAAACAGGCGAAAAAAATTCTGTCCTGATTCAAAGAACATTTGATTACATTTATAGACAAATCCTACTTCTTACAGTAACTTAATGAAGGATTGTTTTCAAAAAGACCTCTTTTGGAATGTCCCTTGTTTTCTTTCTCTCCCTCTCTTGTTTTATCTAAAACCTGTACTTGCAATGTGTTCTCATCAAACCAGCACCTAAAAGTTCCTTCCCACTTATCTTTGATAATGGACCTAAACCCACTCGCAACATGAGTTGAAGGTGAGTTGGTCACACTCCACGATAAGCAATATCCGCGACGCGTGATACATGCATTGTGAAATAACCACCTTCAGAACTTCTAAAAATTACCAAAAAAGACAGATGAAGGGAAGAAGAAAATAAGTTAGCATTTGGGATGCTTCATAAACAATAATAAATAATCATGAAGGAGCCAATAGGGCACAGATATAACCCAAACTAGGCAACAATTTTTGTTTGTTTAATTCTAAAACCTCAAGCTGGTTAGAGGAAGAAGATAAAGTGGGAATGACATAAAGGGTAATTCCAGCTCTTATCTTTGGGGACTTTTGTACTGAAAGCCTCTCAAAGTTATTTCTAAAATATCTGAGCAACTTTGCAATTGCCAATGCTGAAGCTGCATTTTTCAAGATTTCTGTCAGCCCCAGTTTAGGACATTACGCTCTGAATAAACATGCAACATACACTGGAGTTATCAGCTCATCCTTCTAACAGCATAAGCACAATGGATGTGATGTGCTCAAACTGCCATACAGACCATTAACTGATTGATTATTTAGCGCTCTCCGCTCTGTAATACCACAATAAACCGGGTAATAAATGCTTTGTCACTTATACAATGTGGCTCTCTTGAAACGCAGCACAGAGTTAAATACACTGGATGCTTTTGTTACACTGAGAACTGTTTCCTGTTTTTAATTTCATGATAATTGAGTTTTGATGAGTTAACGCAAGAAGAATGCAAGTAATATCAATAAGATGTCCGTGGATTCACTAACCAGGCAGAACATAGACGTGCTGACAACTTCCATCATTGGAATGTCATCTTTGAATTCTGAGGGGATAACTGTGCAGACGCATGCTGGATCAGGGTTGTCATCTTAGTTTTGTTATATGGCTCTCAAGCAGCAGGCTCCTTGGCAATGCCAACACAAGCAGGCACGTTAGCGGGGCATCTGAGTACGCACCTGACCCCACGCAGTCTGCGATTTACACCAAGTGGTAAAAGTTTATCGGAAGTTCCGAAAATTCTAATATCTGAAACATGTTTTTAAAGCCAAAAAGGAAATCTGAATAATGTGGAGTGTGAAAATGTAGAAAGATGACACTTTTCAATTGTACTTTAAGAAAATAAACAATAACTAGAATGCGCAACCTAGCAAAATCCTATTAAATTTTCCTCTCCTGTTTTCTAAAAATTCAAAGTGGGGGTAGGGAGGGAGAGAAAAATGGAGAAATGAAAGGAAGGAGGGGGGAGGGAGGGGAAGAGAGAGAGACAGACACCTTCCTGACCTCTCCACTCCAGCATCTGAGCACTCATTCCTGCCACCAGCGGGGATGTCTATGAGCCTAGGAATCCGACCAAGAACTAACAATGCTTGCAGCCACCCTTCATTACATTTTCCCCACAAAGCACATATTAAGTAAATTCTATAAATGGACACTAGAGGGCACTCCGGCTGGACAGATCACACCAAACGTTGTCAATTTTTTCTTTTGGAAAGAATTACTTAATAATAAAGTGACTGATTTCCTTTAAAAACCACTTATTTAGACAAATAGAGATTTAGAAGTTGAGACATTCTAGTCAGATTAAATCAACTGCTAAATGGGTCAAATGTTGCGCCCCGTGCAGTCCGTCAGTGTCAGTTTAAAAGTCAAGGAATTAGAGCACAGAGAGGATGACATCATTTCACATGCAAGGCCCTCCCCCACAGTCACTGGCCAGGAGGTAAAAGGATCTAAATCGCTGGTTTCCCCAGTCAAGGCTCCTGTGTGTTCCCCATGCTGCTTAGCCTGAGGCTTGATCCAAAAAGGTTAAAGAAACAAAACTTGGGCTAAAACTAGAGAAGTTTTGGCTGAGTGAGAGCCTCCCAGTGCATCCCCAGCTGTCCAGCCTGCTCCTCTTTTTTCAGATTCTCTCGCAACAGTTTTTCATTCAATAGATTTTCAAGAGGTGGGGGAAGAAAGAAGGAAAGAAAAAGTATATGGTGATTTCTACCACATAATCCTTATCACTTTGGGGTCTCTCTTCCCCTCGATGCGCTTGGTGAAACTCCCATTAACACTAATGGGAGTCACAGGAGCACATGAGGGGAAGGGAGACCCCCACCGTGTGCAAGATGCATCTCTCCCTAGATGTGCATCATGAGCATTTCATTAAATCTCACTGCTGTAAAGAGGCAACAGTGCTAGCGATTTGGCAATACTGGGGAAAAGATGCATTTTCTACTGTGCTTTCTATAATCTCGATGATGATGTTACCCAAAGACCAACCTCATTTCTGTGTCCCATATGTGAGCTCTGTTAAAGAATAATAAGTTGTTGATGTCACACGACTATATGTACACACAATTTACCATCCCGTCTATTTCAGAATGCAATACTGTTACATAAAGCAGAAGAACCACGACTAGAGAGAAAACCTGCCAGTATAGATTTATTAGCCTTACTCTCCTCGGGAAAATAATGTTAAAATTCTGGGTATGAATTCTAGATACAAAAATTGGGAATTATTTTATTCCTTTGAGAGCAGCAAGCTTCTCTGGTTTACTTTTTACAATTTTTTAAATTTAAAAATTTTAAATGTGGCTAACCGTGCTCAAAAAATTACCCATGGATACAGCCTCAGAAGCAGAATGAACTCACAAAAGTTAGCACTGTTCGCCTATACATTGAAAAATAATCCGTGTAAAACATGTTTTTAAAAAACAACACAAAAATGGTATGGGGCATAACGCATAAACCACAGAGAATTATACATTCTGAATACAAATATGTCTGTCATCACTGCATGGACTAATCTTACCACATCATGATCTATGGTTTCAAAATTACAAAAAAAAAAAAAGCAAAAAACAAAACCCACCTCATTACATTTCTTGTCCTGGGAGGCGTGAATGGTTAAAAAAGAAGGGAAAGAAAGAAAAAATAGCCATCCTAAATTAGCCAGGCTGTGAAGGATTTAAATGATGTATTTGCTCCTGCTTTTGAAAACATACAAAAACAGATCATTGGGCAGTAACAGAACTGTTAGGAAAATATAAGCTAAACACTGGAAATACTTTTGCAAAAACCAAAAGATTTTAAAAATATGATGACAAGGACTGAAACATTCAATAATAAGATAATGGAAAATCTCTTTCTGAGTGGTCTTAAAGGTTTAAAAAGTATTTCAGAAAGGTAAGCATATTCTACAGTGTACAAATAAATCAAATGGAATCTTTATTTTGTGTATATATACTAAATACATGTAAGATACGTAAGCTTGAACATGAAAGAACTTATAAGAAATACAAGATTATGTTTTTGTTTATGTATTTTACATTCGTCTGAATTTTTTTCTCTCTTTTTAAGTAAAATCGGTCAATGTGAAAAATATATAACATTCTTGAGTAAGGTTAGAAGTTCACGTCATGTGATGCTCAGCAAGATAGTAATACCCTTGTCAACTCACTGCCCTGCACAGCAAACAAACTTCTAGTGTTACATCTTTGACAGCCTAGAGAGAGCAAAGGTCACTGCGATGCAAAAGCATTAAAACTGTTGCTTGAAAAGAATTTCATGTCACTGAAGATAAGAATTATTGCAGTGCTTTATGGCTATTGCATGGAAAGCTAGATCTACTTACTGCATTCCTTTGAAGAAAAACGGACTTTTTTCTTCCTTCCCTCAAAGGCAAAAATTGGGGAGAGAGTTACTTTAAAAGGATTTTTGAAAAATAGAATTGCTTTAAGCCAAAATACTTCTGTTTCTGGAAGGAATATCTGTATGTGTCTACCTTCTACACCTGCACTGAAATTTACAAAAAAAACAAAAACCTCCACGCTTTTGGCAGAAGCTTTACGATACATAATAAAACACGCAAATTACTTGAATTACTATTGGGTGGCATCCTCGGGGTTATGCTCAGCCTTCGTGTTTTATAGCTGCATCTTACAGGACCACGGCACTCACATCGAATGCCTTCGTCCTCACTTCCTTTCTGAAAAAAGCAAACCAAAACCTCGTGCAGCAACCTGCCCCTGCTTTCCTGTCCAGGTCCGGAAATCAGGCCTGTTTCCTTTCCACGTGTCCCGGTAGGAAGGCCTGGGGAAAGCCACTTCCTGAACACACACTTCCTGTCCGCCCAGCCTCTGACAGCTAGCAAGAGTGATGTATGAACGTATCAGAGAAGGGAAGGTGACCCTCAACGCCAGCTCTTTGCAGGACATGGGATGATATGGCAGACCTTGCCCCAGCTGACATGCGGCTGTGAAGAGGTGTAAAAGGCCCGATAAGAAGGCATTCCCCCTCTCTTCTTTCCGTGTAAAATAATTGCTGGTTTATCAAAGCTAACCTCATGCTTGCACTACAGATACGGTTTATCTCCTGCTATTTGGAAATAACAACCCGCAAAAAAAAAAGTTGCCTGTATCATGTGATGCTGCACATAGCATGTATAGTTATTTTTCTAGTCTCGGTCATAATTAGTACGCGGGGCCATGTGCCAAGTGGAAATGGATAAGGGGAATATCCTTCCTAGCCTTCTAGGCCATCAGTGTCCTTTTCCAATTTTTGAACTGCTGTCACCGGACTCTGGCATTTCTTACACCCAATTCATTTGCTTTCTGTGCTAATCATATGCAATGAAGATATGCATGGCCAACATTTAAACAGGCTGCAGATCAATTAGCGGTCTTAAGTTTATCTGATTTTTATCAAAGAAGACAGAGCTGTGGGTCGATTGTCAGAGCCTGTGTCAAGTTGACCTTTTCAGAGATGTCTACATTGCCAGTCCCCTGGGCAACTTGTTGTCCCCTGTTAGTCTCTGAATGGCAGAAGTCTGTTCTGCTCAAGCACAAAGTATACACAGATGTCTATATTACATTCTTATAGGTTTGACAGCAACTGCATGTTGTATCTATAAACTGTCCTTTAGCAGTGACACTTCCTCAATGATGATAAGCTAATTTATGCAACTAAATCTCCTTTGTGCAGAAATGAAAGCTAATTGAGTCATTACAAAGTAATTCAGGAAGGAATACCTTGTATAAATTGGCTTACTTTATAAATCCTTCTCAAGTGGTTTCCATGCATCCTAAATGGGACTAAGCAGCTTATCAGCCATAAGATATCCAGATCGAACCAGCCAACTTCGGGGAGTTGTGTAAACATCTTTAGAGCCGTAGGAAAGTGACTGAAGGGAAAGTGAACAAAACCAAAAGAAGCTTCCCCAGGAAGCCACCCCAGCCATTACCTGTGGTGGGATGAACACTGTCCTGACTCATCTTCCTTCGTTCCTCCACTTTCGCAGGAACACTGTCCTCTTCCTCTTCTGTAAACAAGCAGAAATGGCACACTGAAGGGTTTCCTCAGAAAGAACAGAACTCACCCCATCTTATGAGCAAAACTGAAAGTTTAGAACGTATAAATATTCTTTCTCAAAGGATGAAACCACTCAACATTCACATTCCTTTTTCAGTAATCTAAAGCTGAACAAACAAACCTCTAGCTATTTCCAAATAGCAACCCTACCAGTTGGCTTGATAAAATTTAAGATACGTACTAATGCCGCACATACTTTAAGTACTTACAGAATCTCATCTGGAACACTGCTAAGTCCAGACCGGCCCTGAAATTCGGGGAAGGAACACCCAGCACTATATGGACAGACCCACGTTACACCGTGGCAGGAGGACCACGGATAAAACCATGGTCCCTAAAACATCGGTGTGGCCAAAGAAAATGTGTGATATAAAATAAAATATAGTTAACCTGTAAATCATTTCTTGAGTATCAGATACTTCATGTGTTCCCATTTGATCTTCACAGGAGAAGACTAGAAGGATCCTCACCTTTCAAGGCAATTCCCCCCAAATTCTACTGAGGATCTACCCTGTGCCATAAGTTATTGCAGATGTTAAGATTTCACAGATCATTTTAAACCCTCCTTTTACAGATGAGTAAATTGAGCCTCAAAAAGGTAGAGAAATGTCCACTTTGTGATTCATACTCAGGCTTGTGATCATGAAGTCCGTGTTCTTTATCCTGCAATGTATTCAGGGCCCTATGTTTGTTATTCCCACGCTCTCCTATCACGTTCATTTCCTCCCCCCCCCCCCCCCCAGTTATAGGAAGAAATAGGAGAAGATTAAATGAGAAGAGTTTTAAACGAGTCAATAGACTAGATTTAATTATTTTACATTAAAGAACCATTTATTACATGTCCATTTTCCTCACCTAAGGATTTATACACACTGTGGAAATATTTAAGGCAGGACATAGGAACAAAATGGCATGCCCAAAAAAACAGAGTTCAAAAAGAATACTTTCAAGAAAAATCAAAAATGTTAAAATATGCAAAATATATAAATATAGCCATTATGACTATTAAATAATTCAACCAATAAATCTTCATTGGATATTAGCTACCTGTAAGAGAGAGGTTCTACCAGGGAGGCAAACACAGTAGGGAGCTTCTGCCCTCAGGAAGCTGACAGCCTACAGGGGACAGAAGACAGCATCTAAAGGAAAATGGGATAAGGAGCATAGAACCTGACATGGGAGGCACAAGGTTCGGAAGGATGGCAGAGAGGAAACCATGCAAGGGGCAACACCGTGAAGGCTCTGAGGGGTGGAGAAAATCTGAACAGAGAGAGATGGGAAGGAGGAAATTTCTAGACAGAAGGAGAGTCATAAGCAAAAGAAAAAGCGCAATAATATCCATTTGGCTAAAGAATGCAGCACTCAAAGGGGAAGAACAGGATGGCAGATAATGCTAGTGGCTTGGGCCAGCTGTTGAAGGGCCATAAACATCCGGCTATGGACTTTTGCCTTTTATTTGGTGGGCAATGAGAGCCCCAGAAGATGTTCGAGCAGAGAAAGGGCAGGACCAAAAACTATGCTTGAGAAATGATCATCTGATCCCATTGTCCCAGATAGCCTGAAGGAGGGTGTGGGGAGAGAGACCACTCAGAGTCTGGCTAGAGGGGAAGGAAGTCCTGAACAGAAGGGGCAGAGGAAATGGAAAGGAGCCAGTTATAAGAGGGAAAGGAACTAGAATTGATAAACTTTGTGCCTGCCTGGATGTGGAGGGCTAAGGGAAGAAGAGCAATCGAGAATGACTCAAGTTTTGAGCTTAGTTAACAGCGAAATGAGAACATCATTCCTGAGAAAAGAATAGCCAAGATAAGCTATATTGCTGAGGGAACACAGGAGCTGTGTTTCTGATGTGAGAGATTTATTTATTTATTTTTTAAAGATTTTATTTATTTATTTGACAGAGAGAGAGACAGCGAGAGCAGGAACACAAGCAGGGGGAGTGGGAGAGGGAGAAGCAGGCTCCCTGCTGATCAGGGAGCCCAATGCGGGGCTCGATCCCAGGATGCTGGGATCATGACCTGAGCCGAAGGCAGACGCTTAATGACTGAGCCACCCAGGCGCCCCTGATGTGAGAGATTTAAATTTATTTATTTGAGAGAGAGAGAAAGAGAGAGTGTGCACACATGGGGGGAGGGGCTGAGGGAGAAGGAAAGAGAATCTCAGGCAGACTCCCTGCTGAGCACAGAACCCAAAGCAGGACTCCATCCCACAACCCTGAGATCATGACCTGAGCCAAAAACAAGAGTCGGAAGCTTAACCAACTGTGCCACCCAGCGCCCCTCTGATGTGAGAGATTTAATGTACTGGTGGGGCAACCCAGAGGAAATGTCCGGAGGCAACTGGAAAGTTTGGTAGAGAGGTCAGGAGTACAGGTGCAAAATTAGAAGTCTCATGCAAACTTTGAAGTGGTGATTAATAAAATTCAACATTTAAATCAAGCTTGAGAGTTACTGTACTTATAAAACAAACATAGAACTGTTTTGAATTTCTGTAACTCAATCCAAACAAAATAATGAAAGCTCCAAAAAAGGAAACAGCTGGAAATATTTGGTACTTTATACATATTAAGTTGACGCTAATGTTGGCAATTTAATATGGTTCGGTCAAATAGTAATTAATACAGGAAGACCTAATAAAAACCTAATACTAAATCCTGTCTTTTTCCTCTTCAACAAGTTATCTCACTTATGCCAAACCACAAGGACCAGTTATCATGTATGAGTTAATAGGATGTTTTCATACAAATTTTAAAGCTCTTAGGGACATTTATAGTCATTTGGTCCAACCTACTTATTTTACAGATGGTTAATTTTTCTTAAAGGAGGAGAAAACTCTCCTTACTTTTCACACTTTCTCTTTCCCCAGCACTCCCTCTCCTCCGACTGGGTCACAAATCTGACAGTAAGGAGTAAATTCAACAACAGTGAAGGGTGCTTGCCCTCACGTCAAAAGCCATGACCACAACAATTTAGGGAGCACTAATTTTGGCTCTCAAGAAGACACAATGGGATGTAGACTCACCACCCAAAGTTAGTGTCAAGATATCACAAAAACTAATTACAGTAATTGAATGGAAAACTCCAGTTTTGGCAAAGTAAACAATGAACATAGAAGAATTTATTACTATGGCTTTATTCTTATTTTATTAAAATTTAAGTGCCTATAATGTACACAATGTATTCTTAAATTACCAGAATAATTACTTAAGTATCAATATATACTGAGAAGTATCCAAATTGAAATCCATGTGAGATGCTGAACAAGTAGTATTTTAGAGGAGGAATCGCTCATTAAAGAAACTTCCTTTCTCCATTTCAAACCTATTTTTAGGTCAAAACCCTCTGCATTTCATTCATCAGTTATTCTTAACAATATTCGAACAACTCATTTTATCTTGGGCTAACAATACAAATAGCTTCCACATAAAAGAAAACAAAATCAAATTTGGGGGGTGTGTGTGTGTGTGTGTGTGTTTTAATCTTAGGGGAAAAACAGACTGAATCTTGAATACAGTCTGGTACAAAGGAGATGTTCAATAAATATGGAGTGAACAAATGGATTCAAAATCATGAAAATAAATCCTACTATGTTCATTTATTAACAGAGAAAAACTCTCCACACCACTCAAAAAATATATGAGGACAAATGAAAATTCTAGGCAATAATCACCTCCACAATATATTAGAAATATACACACATGTTGTTTTATTTAGGTTTATTATTAAACATATTTTATTTTGGTGTTGAGTCACGGTGTCATTATACAATACTAATTAATACCTCAAATAGTCAGTGTTTGTGGGCTAATATATTCCATTCAACATTTTAATAACAGTAAACAAAAACAGCTCAGCTATGCGGTAAAATCCATCAAACCACACAGATGGTTATAAGGTTTTCATTATGTGGTTTCCATAGCAATCATATTGCAAATCTGGAAGCTTCTTGCAAATAAGCAGCTTGTATTTACATGCCTCTCAGCTGCAGCACAAAACTCTTCAACATGTGAAGTTATTATTCCAATCACACATTGTTAGAAGAATCATCGGAAGATTTTGTTGATCAGACAAGATGAAAATAACAGTAAACTAACTGCAGAAGATAATTCAAACACAGTCATACATTTACCAAACTAATCCGTATTAGAAATATTCTGGCAGTCGTCAGAAGGTTTTAACATTATACCAGCTCAAAAATATGGAAGTTCCAAGAACAATCAGATCCCATGGAATCCAAAAGCTGAACTCCACTCTCCCATTTTCAGAAGATGTTTGGTCTTCCTTCTGAGTCGAGCAGAGAAAGAAAGACTAACAGAGAACTGAGTCTTCCCAAATCTTTTTAGGATGACTACATTTGAGGAAATGCTTATGTGGGAAAAGTCAAGACCTTTTTTTTTTCCCCCTGCTAGATTAATCAATTTAATTTACAAATTGATCCAGTTCCATAACAGATGGATTATTACCCTAATAAGGATCACAAATCTGTCTAGCTATGCAGTTTTTACAAAATGGCTATTTCTTGCTTACTAATGTTCTTTGTTTAAGGACAAAATAACCCAAAGAGAAAAGCGATAAGCAAATGACACGTACAGCTGACATTGCTTGAAAAGGCTAAAGACAATTTGTTAGCATCAAAACAGGGTGTGTGACAATTGCGGAGGGGCTGGAAACTGATCTTATCACATCTTCCAGGGAGAAGAGGACAACATGAGAAAATCTTTCACTCACACACAATGATTACCTTTCTAAGTACCTTCAGAAAACAGCTCTGCTGAATTAACAATGTATTTTAAGAGACATAAAACACAGAATCAAAAGCTATGCTCTGAAATAAAGATTGAGTGTAGATCTCTACCTGCCCTGACTTCATTGGATTACAAGACTATATGTTTGTCTCACGAAAAAGTTAGTATTTATTGCTTAAATGTTCACGCTGTATGCATTTATATCCATTAGGTAACTAAATCCTCATAACAATTCTATGAGGTAAGAACAGGTACTTTGACCATCATTTTATGGACGCAGAAATGAAACTTACAGAGCTTGAAGAACTTGTCCACACAAGCAATTAGAACAGGGACTGAAACTCCAGCATGGGTGGCTTCTCTCCACCGTCTCTTCAGTTTACAGATGGATTGTTTTCTAAAATTTCATTTGAATATTGGCTGTTTGTGGACTTGGAAAACATTTTCACAAAAGTGGGCAAATTCTATTCTACCGTTGCATTGTATGCGAAGGACACCTTACGGTAAGCAATCCTTGCAGTGATGATTTAGAAACAGAATTTCAAGTTGGGAAGCCCCCAACACACATCTCCTTTCTGTCTCCCAGCTCTCCTTCCCCACCTCTCTTGTCCACACCCTCCAGTGCCTGGAAGCCAGCGCACAGTACTCGATATTCTGTAAAGGTCTCTAATGCAACTCATAATTGAAACATTTATTTCAAATAATATTTCAATTATTTTATTATGAAATAATATTTCATCATTCTTTCTAGGCCAGCCGGCTTTTCTTTCTTGTTGCATTTCAATAAGGATTTCAATGTCAACAGTTACGGTGAGTCTTTTTACAAAGAAGTTCCCCCGAAAGAAGTTCGCCTGCATTCCAGAACAACAGACAATCCTGCACATGTCTCCAAGGGTTTGGGCACCACAGTGTTGCAAGCAAGATGTCCCCGGCTGGGAGAAGATGGGACAGACCTGATGGGGAAAGGAAGACCCCTGTGTCCAGTCCCAGCAGTGCGGTGTAAAGGAGGCAGAAATGCAGGGAGGATCCACACAAAGGGCACCTCAGCCCCTCTTCTCGCTCAGGACCTGGGGCAAGTCCCAAAGCCGGCAGTAGGGGTGAGACAGGTGGAAGAGTCGAAGGGGTGTGGGCAAGGGAATTCAAACCAAGACAATGTGGAAAAGTGAGTTCCTTAGGGGCCTATAAATCCTGGACCACTGGTAAGTTAAAATATGACCTTCTAAAGGACTTTTCTATTTAATAGACTGACATATATTTTACAGCAATAAAGGATATATCATTTTAAAGACAGAAGCATGTGCCTTTTAGTATTATATAAAACTTCAAGAGGAACAGAAAGATAAAGACAATTGAAATGGTATATTTAGAGTCATGTTTACTATCCTGGAAATTGAGGCAAACTGGGGCCTACTGTTAAAGTTCTCCTACCTTGAGACTGTAATTCTCATCTCTGTAAAGTACAAAGAATAATGTCTACCCCATAGCACTCTGAACGGGATTTGGGCAGGACGATGACATAATCAGATTTCTCAGGGGGAAAAAAATGCACAATTAGCATGCAGTAGCAAGGTCATTACCTTAGGAGCTAGGTGTTTTGCATCCACTTATGAATTTGGCAACCCAGAAGGTTACTATGATATCAAAGGCAACCAAAATAAGCAATAGTTATTCAATCATACAATCTAATTTTCAACCTTGACATTTTATTCTTTCAGGGTTTGATAGGAAAAGGTTATCATTGCACTTCAAAAGCAAAAATAAACACCATGAAGATTACAGTACATTTCTGTACTATATTAAAGTTAATAATTTATACGCAAATCTGAAAACGCGAAAATAATAAATTTTCACAGACATTCAACTTGCTAACATCATGGTTGGGATGTTGGGGAAAAAACCCTCAAATTCAAGCAAGAATCCCATTTGACAGAATCTGGAGAAAATCTTCAGGAAAGAAACCTTAGGTAGAATCTAGTTCAACTTCCTTCTTTCATTAACAGGGAACCAGACTTGGGTGCCGAATGACTGGACCAAGGTCATGCAAATGGCACTCTGCTCCTCTCTCTCTGCCCTGCCTTTTACACAACATGCACCACAGACATTTCTGGAAAAGTCTTTGCTGCTCCCGAGGTACTTCTCTATTCAGGAGCAATCTTACACAGACTTGGTCATCCACAGACAATGATGGCAAGCAAAGAAAGCACACAGGTTAAAAAAGGTTTTAATAGACCAGATTCTGTCAGTCAGAAGTGACTGTGAGTCAGGAAATGATCCTACTCCCAGGGGGTGCTAGACATGAGGAAACAATGATATGGGGCTCTTCCTTGTCCCAGTGTAGTATATTCACACACGCCATAATATAAAATTCTCCTAACTACTCCATAAAGCTCAAACTCTTAGCTCTTTAATTAACATTTATAATAAAACCTGCAATATTAAAATTCTTTCAACCCAGGAAATGTCAAATTATTTCTCAGTTACAGTAACCTCAATCTGGCTCTGGATTGCTGGTACAATTATAGTTTGCTGTTCATAATAGTTCTGTTTTTTAATTTAAATAAACCTTTTTTTTATTATTCTTGCTACAAAAGCAGTATCTGTTCATTGCTAGAAGTCAGACAATAGAGATAAGCAAAAATATATACATATTTTTAAATCATCCAGGATTTACCATAACCACTATTAACACTATTAAACATCTTCTCCTAGACCACCTTCACTCAGTTTCTGGTTTTTCTTCATTCTCATTTTTAATAAGAATATCCCAATATATACATATTTCATTATCCACCCCCCCACGTTTCTTATCCAAATGTATTTGTATTTTATTATAACCTAATTTGAATCTCTTTTTAGAAAGTAAACTATTTCATCTCAACTTAGATTTTGGCTTAAATTTTATTCTGTGAAAAAAATACTACCTAATGATAAATAGGGTGGTGTTAAGATCATTTCCTTGTAACTTGGCTGTTTAGTAAGGATCTATAACTGTCTGCTCTAACCTGAGGAAAAAAGCAGACAGACGAATGCAGAGCTCATTTGTCGCAGGCTCTGGCGCGGTGTCCTGTTTCCTTATGCAAATACACTCATCTTCTTCCCATGCAGTGCACCTTACCCTCCCCTTTTCAAGAATCTAGGGGGAAAAAAGCACAGGGACGTAAGAGGAACCACCACCCATTAGACTTATTGGTTCCATATCCCTTGTAGCAACAGTGGTTTCAAGGCTCTTCTGGGAGGCGGAGAGTCTATGAGGTCAAAACTATTTTCATAATAAAATGAAGACATTTGCCTTTTTCATCGTGTTAACATCAGCACGATTTTGCAAAGCAATAATGGGGAAACTGCTGACACAGCATAAATCACTGCAGGGGCACCAAACTGTCACCGTCTTCTTCACTGCCTTGCTCGAGCATTAAAAACAAACAAGCCAGTTTCACCTATGAATGTCCATGATGAAGCCGTACACATTATTATTTTCATGTAATAGCAACCCCGAGAACATGTCTTTTTAATATTCTGTGTGACAAAATCAGAAGAATGCATTAAGCACACTTCTGCATTTCCAGATGTGCAAGAGATTGAGTGGCAAGCTGAACTAGCTGCTTTTTTTCATGGAACACCATTTTGACTTGAAAGAATGAGTGACAGACAAACTATGGTTACTCAGACTTGGGA
Organism: Halichoerus grypus; assembly: GCF_964656455.1. Lineage (NCBI taxonomy): Eukaryota > Metazoa > Chordata > Mammalia > Carnivora > Phocidae > Halichoerus > Halichoerus grypus. The sequence continues at coordinate 58,371,541 of NC_135723.1, forward strand.
ATGTGGCAGATATTTCCTAAGTGAGCTTGTTGTTTCAAAGAAAACAACTGGTGTTTGTTGCCATGATAAAATTTAAGCTTTCAAGCAAAAATCAGAGTTTTAGAAACTTAGACCTGCCACTGTGAGCTTGACCGCTCCCGAGTATTTAAAGACTTTCCTAATGAGATTGGTAGTGATATTAATGAATGTAGTTTTTTAATTTTGCCAATTTTTGCCAATATTTGGAAGTTCTGCATAATGCAGTGAACCAATATTTTCCAAATGATCAAGGCACGATGTTACAAAAACATGCATGGTAAGAGATCCATTCAAAGTACAAGACAGACCAGACCCATGAATTTTAATGTAACAAAGTATGGAAAGTTCATTGATACCGTTTTGGATTCCAGCTTGCAACTAACATTTAACTACTACTCCTCCAGTTTGGGTACAGTATCGAAGAAGAATATCTACAACCTCCTAGGACTATTAAAACACTTCCAATTTCCTACTGGAGATCTGTATGAGGCTGGGTTTCTCCATATGCTGACTGTACTTAAACCGAAACAACATATCACAACAGAGTGAATGAAGACGCAGACTTGAGAGTCTAAATGTATTCTATTAAAATAGACACTGAGGAGATCTGCCAAAACGTAAACCATGCCTCTCTTTTCACTGATATCTTGGGGGAAATATAGCGATTTTTCCTAAAAATATTTTATGTTCACATGTAATGGGTTTATCATTGTGATTTTTAAATTCATTAATAAACATTTTTTATATTTCTCAGTTTTAATTTCTAACATAGTAAATACTGAGAGGCATAATCCACATAAATAAAGCTTTGTGGGTTCCTCAGTAATTTTTAAAATTGTAAAGGGCTCCTGAGACCAAAAAGGTTTGGGAAAACTACCCTGTGTTTTCTTTTTTAAGTTATTATTCAAATTCCAGTTAACATACAGTGTAATATTAGTTTCAGGTGTACAATATAATGATTCAACCCTTCCATACAATGCCCGAGCTCACCACAAGTGTCCTCCTTAATCCCCACCACCTATTTAACCCATCCCCCACCCACCTGCCCTCTGGTAACCATCAGTTTGTTCTCTAAAGTTAAGAGTCTGTTTGCCTCTCTCTCTTGCTCTTTTTTTCTCCTTTGCTCATTTGTTTTGTTTCTTAAATTCCATCTATAAGTGAAATCATATGGTATCTGTCTTTCTCTGACTTATTTCACTGAGCATCATATACCTTCTAGATCCATCCATGTTGTTGCAAATGGCAAGATCGTTTTTAGTGAAATATCTAAACACTGTTGATCCACAACATGAAAAAATTGATAGCCTGCTAACCCAGAACAGTATTTGATAATTATTTTATTTTCCCAAAGCACACAATCTCAGGATTGAATCTCATTATACTGTTGAGTCATATTGAGCTGTTAACCAAAATCCCTATATGTTTTTCCCATTTGCAGTGAAGCCAAGTCTTTCCTTTCTCATACCTGTGCAACAAGATTTTTGGAGCAAATGTGGGCGCCTGGGTGGCTCAGTTGGTTAAGCGACTGCCTTCGGCTCAGGTCATGATCCTGGAGTCCCGGGATCGAGTCCCACATCAGGCTCCCTGCTCAGCAGGGAGTCTGCTTCTCCCTCTGACCCTCCTCCCTCTCATGCTCTCTGTCTCTCATTGTCTCTCTCGCAAATAAATAAAATCTTAAAAAAAAAAAAAATTTAAAAAAAAAAAAAGATTTTTGGAGCAGATGTGATATCCTGTTATATGTCATCTTGTTAGATTTGATCCATAATTTCAGTCTATTGAGAGCACAGCCTGTATATCTTCATCTAGGCATTGATGAATATGATGGTATGACAATACTGAGAATTAAGCTCTAAAGCATTCACAAAATAAATTAATCAGCATCCTTTGGTGCTATACAGTCAGTTATCCAATAGTGTTTATACCCATAAAGATTTCATGAGAATCCTGGCCAAATGCCTCACTTAAGTCTAGTTATAGGTCTGTCACTTCCCTGAACACATGATGGGTTCTAGTGATCATTATTTCATCTTCTAGATAGCACAGAAGACTCTCTTTGATGCCTTATTTTAGAGTCCACTTCCAAGTTCCTAAACTGTCTGGGGTTTGCAGAATCCATCTGTCATGGATAATGTGGTGCTCCTCCTAGATGCCCTCTTCATCTGCCAACACAACCACCCTCCAGTTACTGGGACCCAGACTGCTGCTGGCTCACAGCTGTGTCCCTCACTAGGAACTGTCCTCAGCTACAGAGAACTGCCTCTCTCAAGATCACACCCCTCCCAGAAGAGCCAGGAGCCAGTGATTAGCTGATGTGGGGACATAAAGACATGCCCCTTTGCCTCAACAACCTTGAAGAATCATCCCAGACCCAGAGCTCCCCAAGAGTTCGGCTGAGGCCTCAGTCACAGCTGCATTGTGGGTCAGCTTCTCCCGCCCAATTCTGCCTTCTGCGCTTTCATACAAGGGTATCTCCCAAGATCACTTGCCAATAAGTCTTCTACATGCAACCGTCTCAGAGTCTGTTCCAGGAAACCCAACTTAAGATCTACTGCAACTTTCTACCCTTTTTTTGAAGGGTTCACCATTTAATTGCTAGACTCCATACTTCTAGCATCTCTCTCTTCCTGCATATTTCCTTCAAAATCAGTGACAGTAGTTCAATTACTTCATTTACAACTTGTCTTGTGATGTAGTCTTATGTAAGCCAGAAGGCAAACTTAACTCCTACTCATCTTTAAAACATGGCTCAAATGTCCCCGAATTTAGGGTGCTTTCCCCAAACTCCTCCAGGCAGCTGGGCATTCCCCCTTTGTGATCTCCCAGCCTTGGTACAGGCCTCCATTATCACTGCTCTCATAGAGCACTGCAAACATTGTCTACCTGTCTCCTTTTCTTCCGAGTGTGCACTCCCCCACCAGGCCTAACAGAGGGGCTGGAACAAACTCTATCAGCATCAGAATTTGAATCCAGGCAGTCTGCCTCCAGAACCCAAGTTCTGAAGCACTGTGCTTTTTCTTCCCTTTTGATGTTTTCCATGAATGTTTGATGAATGAAAATCAAATGGATTTTGGTTAGCTGGGTATTCTATTAGAATCTCTTTGCCTGTCCTTAGCTTGTTACCTGCCATCAATCTTATCAGATGGAGGATAATTCTTGGCAGAAAAGGAGCAAATAAAATAGAAACTGATTGTTTTCTTGGAAATTACTGACCCTAATAAATTTCAAAAACAAACAAAAACACAGGGCAATTATACACCTAGGTGTAAATTACACCTAGCATAATTTACAAATTTCAGCTCTTTTCATGTTTTCCTTGGTTATTTGGCCATTTCAGTGCTTGGTATATAACCCTGTAAAATTGCATTAGTTGGACAGATTATAGCACAAAGACATTGATAGAGTTTTGTTCCCCCCCCCCCACCTTTTCCTCACTGCAATCATTTAGCATTAAATTCTATTTTAAAATACTTGTCTTTAATACCATACATTTGTACCTATTCTTTCTCGGAATTTTCTGGAATCTGCCTTGCTACAGTCTAGGCAAATACGTCTGGCTGATGGCCAGTTTTTTCCTCATTGGTTATGATGGACTCTAAGATGACAACTGCTTTTGTCTAATTTTTTCCACAGTTAAATCTGGAGACGGCAGCAGTTTCCCTATTTACTTCCTATATCCTTTGGCCTCCATTGTTTCGTCTGCTACTACATGTTTAAAGTCTCCCTGAAAAAGGAACAAGACGCAGTGCTAATGACTGCTTCACGCTTTTCCTTCCTCTCTATGTTCTTACCGTGAGCTCCTCTTAGTTGAAGATTCCTCGTTGCTAAACACTGAAAAACCCTAACCCTCCCGATCCCTGGCTCTGTGTGTCCCAGGCACAAGCAGCTGAGGGTGAGCAGAAAGTCATCCTTGGTCTCTCAGTGCTTTGTGCTCAATTGGCTGGGCTTGCAAGTAATAGTTACCACCTGCTTAGAAGCCCTAAATCCAAGAAATGGAAGAGATTGAGCACACAGTCTTGAATATTTAATATTTATAGGGCAATTATCAAATAACAGCCCCACTTGTATTTTTCTATTACCATCACATGCTCCCTCTGTGATATGTAACTTCCAGTTTGGGACTAGATATTATGAACTACATCAATATCTCTGGCATCCCACCATGGTGTGCTGTTCACCTAGAGGAGTGGTTTTCAAACTTCAGAGGGCTTATTAAAACCCAGGTTGCTGGGGACCCACCCATAGCGTTTCGGGTTCAGTAGATTTGACACGTGCAATTCTAAAAAGTTTCAGCCCGTGCTGCTGGTCCTGGGGCCACATTTTGAGAACCACTGACATAGAGGAATACCTTCTGAGGCTTTCTTTTACATAGGAGTTCAATGGTTTATGTGTTCTATCATAATTTGAATATAAGTTAATTAGAACATTGTATCTTCCAAGGTTACTTGCCTTTTAAACTTCAAAATATAGGCACACCTCACTAAATAATTCTAGTGTTAAATTAATTATAATGAAATTAGTCATGCAGAAATTAGTCCCATATCAATCCCAAAAGATGTAATGGAACTATAGAAATGCAAATAAAATTTGTATTCCAGAAGTTCATATTACTCTCTTTTGCTAGCTGGACAAATTTAACGAACTAATTAAACTCTCTGAACTTCAATTCTCTCAATCTGGAAACCAGAAATACAAAATTTACTTGAGAGAATTACTGTGAGAATAAAATGAGGTAAAGTGGCCAATATAATGCCCAGTGTGGTGAAGATTTACAATCAAGTGATTATAATAGCAACCTGAGGAATGTCTACATACCAAGCACCACACTAGCTGCTACATGCATAAATGTCATTCAATCCTCAAAACCCTCTGAGGAAGGTATTGCTCTTAGTCCCATTTTGCAGATGAAGAAATGGAGGCATAGAAACATTTAACTCACTTGCTCAGCAATAAGAAGCAGCGTCAGAGTTTGAATCCAGGCAGTCTGCCTCCAGAACCCAAGTTCTGAAGCACTGTGCTTTTTCTTCCCTTTTGATGTAAGACCTTGCACAGATCACTTGTTCTTGTGTTTGTTAATTAATTAAACAGCACTTGAACCTATTGCCATAACATGTAACTTATGAGAAAGTTAATATTCATGATGTCATATTGACATATATTTTTTTCTTAAACACTCTTCAATGACAAAATAACTTGACTAACTCTGACAGCATAAAAAAAATGGCTCTCTTGAAAAATAGTGTACCCTGCTGAACAACAGGAGAAGAGTCATGTTTGTAATGGCCACCGAAAGTGAAAAGCTTGGCATTTGCCCCCTCCATTTTTCTTTCCGTTGGAAGGCAGCTTACAAATGGAAAAATCATCTCCCATCACCTCTCCCTCTCAGAGGCTGAATATGATGAAGAAACAGAGGAAGGCCAAGCCCCCGAAGCAAGCAGAGCCGAGAGCAGCTTCCGTCCTAGCCAGGAGCCTAAGAAGATTGATTAATCCTGAATGAGATAGCTATAGTTTCTCACCAGATTTGACTGCAGGAGGACATGAAAAATGCAGCAAATTAAAGCACTTTACATAATACAAAAGAATGGCACTCTTGAAATAAAAATTTCCATGTACCCAGGAGGGGCTGTGCATGGACTTTCAAAATTATGTTTTTATGGCAGTTTCAATTCTAAGTTAAGAGGTACTTTTTGACACACAGACACATTTATGATAAACCGTTACAATGTCTAGAAAATGTAAGATCCTGTAGAACTAGTTTATTTCTGTAGAGAGGAGTTGCCAAAAGAAGCAAGATAGAAGCTGCAGGGGGAAGAAGGGGAGGGTAGGCACACAGAGCTCATTGGACGGAGGTCTTGGGGTTCACTCCCGCAAAATAGTATCTGATGTTCTTTGAAGTATATAAGAATAAAAATTTGAGCTTAGAAAAAACAGCATACTTACAGAACTGCTATAAGACCCAGCTATTCCACTTCTGGGTATTTATCCAAAGAATACAAAAACCCTAATTCAAAAAGTTACATGCACCCCGATGTTCACTGCAGCATTATTTACAATAGCCAAGATATGGAAACAACCCAAGTGTCCAAAGTGTCCATGGATACATGAATGGATAAGGAAGAGGTGTTCTATTTTTTACAACGGAATACCACTCAGCCACAAAAAAGAATAAAATCTTGCATTTGCCACAACATGGATGGACCTTGAAGGTATAATGTAAGTGAAATAAGTCACACAGGGAAAGACAAATGCCATATAATTTCACTTATATGTGGAATCTTTAAAAAAAAAAAAAAAAACGGGGGTCCCTGGGTGGCTCAGTTAAGCATCTGCCTTCAGCTCAGGTCATGATCCCAGGGTCCTGGGATCGAGTTCCACATCAGACTCCCTACTCAGCATGGAGTCTGCTTCTCCTCCCCCTACTGCTCCCTCTGCTTCTGCTCTCTCTCAAATAAATAAATAAAATCTTAAAAAAAAAAAAAAAAAACGAACAAAGAAAATAAAACAAAACAAACTCATAGATACAGGGAATAGACTAGTGGTTACTGAGGGGAAGGAGGTCCACTATATCATGGTGGATGGTAACTAGACTTCTAGTGGTGATCACTTTGTACTGTGAATTTTAAAGCTGTACGCCTGAAGCTTATTACATAAGAAAAAAAAAAGGGGGGGGGGTAAGGAGCCACACTTGCTCAGTTTTGGCTCCCTAAAGGGAGAAACTGAACTCTCATTTGCAAAGTGTCTTTTACTTGGATTCCAGAAATAAGGCCAACATAAACAAAACGTCTGCTCTCATGTAAAAGGGCCAGGGTATTTTTAATGTACATGGCAGGCAAGCCTGGTCATACTTTCTTAAGGTCTCACCCAACAGTGGCCCACGGTAACACATGGAGTAAACGTATCCATTCTGGAAAGACAAATCCTTGCCTCCTCAGGGACCTCTAGTCTACACAGTGTCAGTGCTCTCAAACTAACTCCGGCTTATTTTCCAGTACGACAAAGCATCCTTGTTTTCCCGTCCCAGAATCACAACTGTGATTAAATATGACGTCTTACAAACTTTTCCTGGCATTTTAGTTAGAATAAAGGTTATGCTGTAATTGTGTATATTGAAATACAATTTAGGGTTTATTTCTACCTAATTAAATCATGCAATCAAACCTGTAAATTTAATGACATGTCCAACTCTAGTACTTATTTAAGGGTCATCCAATGTTTATTGCCCTTACTTAGAGCAAATCATGGATTTAAAGAGAATACATGAAATGACATATGAACTTTCCTGAACAGCCTAATTAGAGAATACTGTTAGCTACCTGAAGTGGTTTAACTGCATGACTTATTTACACCTACTCTAGCTAAAAAAAGAGTAGTTATCAACCAGCTACTCTGGAATTCAGATTATAAACAATTTTAGCCTCTATGATCCTTACTTAGCTTTAGAAAATAATTCCTGGATTAAAAAACTCAAAAAGAAAAATGACCTCAATATAGTTCACTTTCGTGAGGAAATATAATACACTACTTGGCGTGTGTCCACAGGAAAAGTCTGGCTCCCAGATGCTTCTTGCCAGCCCACAGTGGATTTCACGATGTTTAAACAACTGACAACATACACTCATAGCACTGATGACATAGTGACCAGAAATTCAGCAGGAGCCTCTCTCCTGGGTATTTTCATATACTGAAAAGTAGTATCAAAACAATACAAATCATAGACACACTTCACTAACCCAAAAGATTCAACACAATTCAGTTAGGCTTTTTTTAAGTAGATGTCACCAAAATCACATATAAATTTACTAGTAAAACTTCTTCTACTAGTACAAGAAACACAAACGTATCAATGTTTTTTATTGTATTAGTCTTCTTGAAAATGAAAAATACAAACTCTAGCTTGCTTCCTATATCAAAAATCCAACAGATGAACTATTTCCATAGCTCATTCATTATAATCATACAATGTATATTAATATCCATGATCTCCTAGAAGCTGTAGCTGTTTCTATTAGTATAAACCAAATGAAATTCCCAATATTTTACCACTTCTGACCTCCAAAAACAATAAAATGGTAAGACCAAAAGGTAAAGTAAAGCCTCAAAATTCTACCACACCCAAGTGGTAGCCTAATTGCCTTAGATATATAAAATGTTCTTCATAACTGGAGTGCAAGTGTATCATTAAACTGGAATGATACACTTTCTAACCAGGAAGATTCTGAGTAAAATCTACTTCCTACTGGAGCACATTCAAGCATAAACAAAATACTGTTAATATTTAATATGAAATCGGCTGTCACAAATGTAGCCAACAGTGAAAAAGCCATGATACAAATAAAATTACTTTGTGTGATTTTTCCTATTTCCACATGACAAGTTTCTTGGAGATGATATTCTCTCTTAATAACAAACAACTTCTGTCACATAGTGTTTATGCCACGTAAGTTTTGCAAATCAATAGTGCAAAAACTGGTTTGACTTTCTGGGATAGAAAATGATTGATCAGCATAGGGAATAAAATATGTTATTTAAATTAGAAGAACTTCATTTGATTGGAATGCCAACCCCATTTTTAAGATATAGTCTCATGTAACCACATTAACCTCATCTGACATGACCTCAAATACAAACACGTATTATTCTTCACTTATAAAACCAGAGCATACATTTGGATTTCGATGGGTCTCTATGTTGATATAACTTTTGAGTAATTCTTTGCATATACAAATGTCATTTTTTCTCTAAGTAGTAATCAGCAGCCATTTAAGATCTCTTCTATCACAGATTTGACAAAAAATTTTTTCTTTATCAAGAAGCAATTAATAGAGTATAAAGCCCATCAGTACTCAGGAGAAAAATATTAGACACCTCACATCTGCCTAGTGTATGCTCAAGTTTTTGTTTATTTGACTGAATTAAAGTATATGAATCAAGGACTTAAAATTAGGCTAAGTCTCTATGTTGTGTATTTGCAGTTACTAATTACTTATGACTAGGAATTCAGCCTCTAGCAATATGGTCAACCAAGCTGAGACAGACCTGTCTCTCCCCACTTGCTCAAAGGGGAATAATGACCATTTGCAGGGTGGGGTTGAGGCTGGAGTTTTACCATCTTCACAGATACAGGAGACATGGCCTTGGGCCCATGAGAAGCAGAGAGCTGGAAGTAAGACCCCCACAAACCCAGGGAAACCACAAGGAAGCTTTTTGTCTTTCTAGGGCTCTGGATGGTGGTGGTCAGAGGAGGAGGGGAAGGGTTTCCTGTGAGAAATCAAAACCCCAGGCCTGTACAATGTGAGATCCAAATTTATACTATCCTCAAGTGTGGTTTTCCCAAGCCAAGAAATTTAACATAAAAATTGTGAAACTCCTGGGGCTCTGGCAGAAGCAAATGCAAAAGCATTGCGCAGGACCATTTCCAGAACCCAGGGCACACAGCACTCCTGCAGGGGCAGGGAGAAAACCTGATAAGCTCGCAGTACTTGGAGCGAGGAGAAGAGAGAGACACCCAAGTAAACAGGCAATTCCCGTGTGGCCAGCTTTAATAGAGGCCAACACAGAATGCTGTGGGACCACAAAGGGGAGCAAAGAATAAGGAAAAGTCCAAGGAAATGTAAGTCTTTATTTTTCAGAGCACTGCTAAGCTAGAGATTCAAAACACAAGTTGCACTGGTCCCTTTGCTTTCGCCCAGTGAAGGATTGATCCCGCGTGAATATTTTCTGGGGCTTTGGACCATCTGGTTTTTAATGTCTCAAGCAATGGGGTTTCTTCCACCATTTCCTTTGGAAAGTCTTTTTTGTTGTTGTTGGGGCAAAAAAAAAAAAAAAAAGGTTTGAATTTTAAAGGGCTTGGCAGTTGTTTTTAAAAGTCTTTTTCTTTCTTGTTAACTCTTTGTTAAATCCTTTCATGAATACAAATTCCCCTTCTCTCCCTGTGACGTGAATATGCTACCATCTGGCCTCTTCCAAATACACCCATAGTTACCCCACCTGAATGTTTTTTTGAAAGGGTCTTCATTTAATAAACTCCCTGACCTTGATCATTTCACTTTCATCTTCAGAATGCTCCTTAGGTGGCATTCACAACCACATTTTGTTCACTGGGTATGATCCTTTCAGATATATCATCTACGGACAGACACTTGGCTTTGACCACTGTTTCTTATCAGTCTCTCTTCAGTCTCTGATTACCTTTCCAAACGATTTCTTACTGAATATTTTATATTGCTATTTAACAAACTCTGAGTTTTATAGGTGGGTAGTTTCCCCAGTGCCTAGCACCGTGCTTGACATAGAACAGCTATCTAATAAATATTTGTTGCATGAATAATTAATAATAATTTGTTGCATGCGACGCGGATGGAACTAGAGGGTATTATGCTAAGCAAAATAAATCAGTCAGAGAAAGACAAATACCATATGATTTCACTCATATGTGGAATTTAAGAAACAAAACAAATAATCATAGAGGAAAGAAAGAGAGGCAAACCAAGAAACAGACTCTTAACCACAGAACAAACTGAGGGTTGTCAGAGGGGAGGTGGGTGGGGAGACGGGTGAAATAGGTGATAGGGATGAAGAAGTGTACTTGTTGTGATGAGCATCAGGTGTTCTATGGAGTTGTTGAATCACTATATTGTATATCTGAAACTAATATTACACTGTATGTTAACTAACTGGAATTTAAATAAAAACTTTAAAAAATCCTTTGTTGCATGAATAATGAATAGTTGAACCTCACATAGAAGTTAGGCTTTTTTCTCTTTTCTCATTTCATTTTATGTTTCATTTCCTTCACTGCTCCTTTTCTGTTCATTTATTAGAATTTTAAATGATTATTTCACAATACCTTTAAATTAATGCTGGGCTCTCAAGAAATATTAAATAAACAACTAGACTCAAAAACTCACATATTTTCAAGTGTCTAGACATGTATATCTACATGTTTTAGGGTTACTGCCTCTTACAGTTATGCCTTAAGCAATATGTAGAGAGATTATATTTTATTATGAATATGAATGACCTTCACCTTGACCTGCCTAATCAAGCTAGGTTTCCAGGAAGAACTAAGATGTAAGGTGATTTCTGAAAGAAAACACAGGCTGACCAGGGAAGTGAAATGAGGTTATCTGGTATATGAGAGAGTCTAACAGGCAATGTGAAATCAGGAGCAGGACGTAAACAGTGGGCTGAGAAAAGGAGCTTGCTTAATTGAAGGAAAGGGTGTGGAGCGGAGAAGGGAAACAAAGGACTTAACATAAGCCATGGCTGGTACCAGGAGTGAGCAAACTGAATCTTGACCACAGCCTTCCTCTTTTCTAGATCCTCCAAGGACCTTCCACACCCACCGAATCAAAGCAGTGGCTTGAGAGATAATTTTAAACACCTTCCCCAAGCATCTATCTAATCACCGATTCTTAACCTTGGTTTCACTATCCCTTAAGCTGCTTATGCAACTTTCCATATCTGAGTTTATTTTTAAACATGAAGCTCATTATTTCCTTACTAGTTACATTAAATGCAGAGTTTTGTCCTTGCAGATGTCAGCTTTAAAAAATCATAGTTATGATCCTGTGCTCTTTAGACCTACTCTACCTGTGGTCTTTAATGAATGAGTGGGAGCAAAGGAGAATGTCATTTCCTGGGAAATGTCTTGCTTGAGATGACTAGCCTACCACAGGGAAATGGTAACTCAAGTTGTTCCTGTTGCTCACAGTAGATGATCTATCTTTAATGGTACAAAAGATTGATGATATTAGAGCTTTTCATCACTCAATGTATTATATTTCACAAATTTATTTATTTGAGACTATGCTCACTGGAATAGTAAGGTTAGATTTTAATGAGGTTTTGGGAGATCAGCCATACTTCAATATACCACTGATCGTACACTGGTTAGTATAATCATTCTTTCAGGATTCTGCAGTAATTGGTGTTATTAGGAAAAGAATCATCATGGGGGGGAAAAAAAGTTTCTCTTAACTAATAGCCCCCTCTACCTTAAGACTATACTATTCAGATATTATTTATAGACTTCTTATGAGGAGGGCACTTGTCCAAGTATTATTTTAGGGAATACCAAGAAATATAAGGTTTGATCCCTGCCCTCAAGGAGCTTGTAAATATAATAAAGATATAAAGATCCATCCATTTGTTTGCTTGATAAATAATGACATGCAAAGTAATATAAGATTTCTAGAACAGTGGATAACAACATAAAAAAATGCCACAAAGCTGTGTGTGGTTTGTTTTCAAATGTATGGTGCTATAGAAGTTAAGAGAAGCGGGAGTCACTTAATGCTGGGAAGGGCAGAAGAGGCTTTATGGGGAGATGGGATTTGATCCGAGCCTGAAACATCCAGAAAATCTGCTTAGAAACTGAACTAAAAGGAGAACATTCCATACAGATGGAAGTATCTGAACTAAAAGTAAGGGATGTCTAAGGGAGAATGAAGGGTAAGCCAGCTTGTTGAAACTGGAGAGTTGGTGGCAGTGGAATAGGGACTGGGCTGGAACGTGAGGCTTCAGTCAGCCCGTGGAGAACCTCTGGGTACCAAAGTAAGGGGTAAGGGATTTGCCCTTTGGGAGGTGGAGAGCCAGTCAATGTTTTGTAGCAATAGAAGATAGGACTTATGAAACTTCTGATTTCTGTTTTTCTTGAAAATATTTTCCCCATTAAATGAAAAATTAATCAGTTTATAAAGAAGGTTTTAAATTCTTTTATATATGCTGTCTCCTAGCATCAGCTGATACATTCTTGATAAAAATGTTAATACCCAGAATGGTAGAGGACATGATATCACCATACCGTATTTAGTACTAAACCATAATACTATATTGTGTTAAGTATTATACCATTCTATATTTATAAAAATACTGTTGTGCCCGATAAATATACAGAATCTTCAAGGGAATTTTGTTTCTTTCTTTTTAAGATTTATTTATTTATTTTAGGGAGCAGAAACATGTTTCTGTTGAGAGGCAGTATGGCTGTTGGCTAAGAGGGAGAGGGAGAGAAGAACTCAAATAGACTCCCCACTGAGCGTGGAGCCCTATATGGGGCAGGATCTCAGGACCCTGAGATCAGACCTGGGCAGAAACCAAGGGTCAGATGTTTAACCGACTGTGCCACCCAGGTGCCCCAAGGGCATTTTGTTTCTAATGGAAGAACCACAAAGTTTCTACCTAAGTGGGTTTAGAGAAAATACTATATTTATACCAAAACTATACAATGGTGTAATAAATATACAGAATCAATAAGAGTGTTTTCATTGTTTCTGATGGGTGAATATAAAGGTTCTACATGGGTGTGGAAAGGGAAAATATGGCCAAGGTGTAGAGTAATACTATTGGACTTTGGAATTGGTAAGAGTGTGATTTAGATAGGTTGATAGATATATTGACAGATCTACCTATATATGTTTAGTTTTGTTTTTTCTATACTTAGATATTCATATATTTGTTTCTCTGATTAAATTATAGCATATTTGAAGACAGGGGCTATTTATTCATCATCTTAGCTTCCACTCTATATCTTGTGGCTAATGAGATTATATTAGAAAATATGGTAGGGGGCACCTGGGTGGCTCAGTCGTTAAGCGTCTGCCTTTGGCTCAGGTCACGATCCCAGGGTCCTGGGATGGAGCCCCGCATTAGGCTCTCTGCTCAGCGGGGAGCCTGCTTCTCCCTCTCCCACTCTGCCTGCTTGTGTTCCCTCTCTCACTGTCTCTCTCTGTCAAATAAATAAATAAAATCTTTAAAAAAAAAATATGGTAGATTTGATTGTGGACTGGGTGGATGGAAAAATGAAAAAAATCAACCAAAAGTTTTATCCATATGCTATTTCAGTAAACTTTTGTCTTTTAATTACTTTATTAATTCACCATATTGGTTCAGGACAAGGTACCTAATGCTATGTAGGTGATGAAGGCATGGATATGAAGCACAAGGCAGGAATAACGAATGTTCAAGAATTCAGTCTGTCTGAATAATGGGTCTGAGCAGTGGGAATGGGAATGGAAAGGTAAATGTAAGTCACATCACGGAAGGAGCTCGGACCTGGCCAGTGAGCTTGGACTTGATTCCCTAGGCAGTGAAGACCCATAAAAGTTACTGAGCAAGGGATTACTTTGACCATGTCATGTTTTAGGAAGATCAATCTGCTGGCAAATGTTGAATAGATTATTGGGCTGACTGGTGAGACAGACATACACACAGGAAGTGCTGAGAACTCTTAAGAGCTCCGATAATGACCCAGGTGAGGAATTACTGAAGCCTGGGCGGAGAGCTGGGGATGGATGATGCTTCACAGGCAGAATCGGTAGCAACTGGAAACTGACTGGATGAGAGGAGTGGAGATCAAGGAAGGAATCAAGGATGGTTTTGAGTTTTAATTTTTAAAACCCGCATGACTATTAATGCTGTTCACAGAAATAGAGAAGAAAGGAGGAAGAGCAGTATTAGTAAGTCGGATGATGAATTTGATCTTAGGTACAAGTTTGACATGATGGCCAAAAGTCACTTGAAATATGAGGCCAAAGCTCAGAGGAGAGGTCAGATGTGAAGATGAGATTTGACTGGTATATTACCCTTTCTGGGGTCTTTTGTACATGTGTGTCAGTAAATGCTCACTTGATAGCTCAGGACATGTTTCTGTTGAGAGGCAGTATGGCTGTTGGCTAAGAGTCAGAATGCCTACATTCTAGTCCCAATTCCACCACTTAGTTTCCTTAACTATAATATAGAGATAGTAATAATACCTAGGCCATAAAATATTTCTACTTATTAAATGAGATAATACTTAGGAAAATACCTGGCACATACTAAGTGTTAACCATTATTATAATTACCATACCACCTTTTAATTCTTTCGATGAACTAGCTACTCAGTGAAGACATTTTACTTTGCTCTAAATGTTCAGATGTTAGTCTAGATGTTTTACTTTGCCTGCATTTTCAATCCCATTCTAACCTCTCTCTGAGTGGCTACCAGTGGCCCACCTTTCTGGTTCTTTCTGGTGCTGGTTCTCTTGGGGTCTTTGCACCTGTTCCCAGTGCCTAGAAGGTGCTTTGTTTGCCTTTTTGCTTTTACCAGTTTTATCCAAGAGGTTTCAGTTTAAATGTCACCTCTTCCTTAACCACAGACTGTAAAACAGTTGCTCCTTTCACACCTTCCCCTCATCTTCGTAGCACTTAACGACAATCCGTAATTATCTTAATGGAGACAAAGTCTGCCCTTTTTTTAATGCCTAAACCCCCAACAGCTAGAACAGAACCTGGTATGTAATGGGCTTTCAATAAATATTTGTTGAATCTATTAACTGAATGCATTATAAGAAGAATGTATAACGAGAGGACAAAGTACAAATAGCAAAAAGCTCCACTATTAAGGAAATACTGGATAAATAGAAAAATAATTTGAAACAATCAGCAAGCATCAGGAAATGAGGCAATCTAAAAACAGTGCTGAGATGCTTATTTATAAATATTACCTATAACAAGAAAACGAGATGGCAAAAGCCAGAGGAGGAGACAGTTTCAAGAAGAAAGGGGTGCCCAGCAAAATAAAATTTCTGGAGGTGAATTTGAGGACAGAAGCTAATGACTGGGACAGTACTGGTGACTTTGAGGAAACTGTTTTAGTTAAGGGATCAGAGAGGGAAATGAACCATGAGAGACTATGGAACCCCGGAAACAAATTGAGGGTTTCAGAGGGGAGGGGGATTGGGGGATGGGGTAACCCGGTGATGGGTATTAAGGAGGGCACATGTGGTGATGAGCACTGGGTGTTATATGCAACTAAAGAATCATTGAACATTACATCATAAACTAATGATGTACTGTACAGTGGCTAACTGAGCATAATAAAAAAAATAATTAAAAAATTTTTTTAAAAAAAGGAATACAAAGTCAAATTGCCAAGGGTTAAAGAGTAAGCAGGTGAAGAAACAATGGCTCTCCCATGCATCTTTATGCTAAAGAGAAGCAGAATTAGGTTGTACCTTCTTGCAGCAAGATCAGGAATATGGAAAGAGGCCCAGGCAAGAAGCCGAGAAGTTTGGGATCGGGTTCCAAAGAGAGCTCAAAATGCCACTCTGCATCTGAATTTCCTTATTTGTCTATGAGAAAAATTGCCCGCCCCATCTCAACTCCTGTAATAAGAAACAAAGGGGCTAAGAGAGACATAAGTATAAGGAGTTGCTATTTCTTTGTAGAAATTCTAATGAAGTTCTAATAAAGAGGGACAAATCTATAGAAGAATGGCTTACTTGAAACAAAATCAAAGTAAAATTTCACTTGAGCTTAAGTTAGACTGGATTTTTCCCCACTTTGTTAAAGGCTTGCATTTACTCAACTGTAGCACTTGCCGAGGCCGGATATGAAGAGTGCTTATATCTATCACTGACATTTTGTTGAACTTGTCCATTCTTATTAATCATTGCTTTAAAGTAAGCAACTGGGTACTCTTAGGAAGTTGATATTCCCAGCTGGCCTATCTGCAAAAATAGCGAAGCCTTGATGATCTCTTGCTGCAGTCTGTCTCTACGGATATGTGTGTTCATGTGGGTATATGGATGTGGGTATATTTTTTTTCTGGGACCTAACGAGGTAAATACATTTTTGTGAAGCTACTTCAAACTTTTATCATATTCTATCTTCTGAAAGCATGGAGGAATTAAAAACAAAAGCAGCCTCTTATCTGTTTATATTCTACTTGGGAAGTAAATCATATCTGCAGAATGAAGACTCCAGTTAAAAAGGCTGATACAAAGGTGATTAGAAGCTCTATCTTGAAACTAATTCTCGAGATTTCTTGGTGCTAAAAGATAAAGTACTCAGTTACGTACAGATACAAAACCTACAGAAGGTGAATATTTCACCTTCTGGCACAGTTTTAGAATTCTGCATCTAAGGTTCACAGAAAAATCTTTGGAGCGCCTGGGTGGCTCAGTCAGTTAAGTGTCTGCCTTCGGCTCAGGTCATGATCCCAGGGTCCTGGGATCCAGCCCGAGGTAGTGTCAGGCTCCCTGCTCAGAGGGGAGCCTGCTTCTCCCTCTCCCTCTGCCCCTCACCCCCTGATGCTCTCTCTCTCTCATTCTCTCTCAAATATATAAATAAAATCTTTAAAAAAAATTCTTAATGGCCGAGGCCCATGAGTGTGATTTTTCTTCTTGCTTTATAAATGTCAGCATTTTAGTCTGACGAGAGTGGCTGACATTTGCATAAATTCTGGTTCAAAATTTTTAAAATTCTGATTCTCATAATGATTATATTATATTACTAGGCTATTCTAATAATTATTCTAATGGTTCCCTAGGCAATGTAAAAATAAATATGTGTGTCCAAAAATTTAGAATTTGGTGGCTAAATGATTCAAATCATCAATAATTTATAATGAATCTATTTGTTTTTTTAAAAAAGAAATCTGATCTTTTTCCATAGGGTCCTTATCACTTGTTAGAGCTTCCTCTCCTTCTTTTGTCTCTTTAATCATTTCATTTATTTTATAGTCTTTTTCCATCTTTTTTAATAGTTCTCTCATCTCCAGTTCATTAGGGATTCTCTCATTTGTTTTACTCACCACCATATCCCTCTAACTAGAGTTTAAGACCCATGCCACAAGTTTTTATTTGTACTATTTTCATTGTCTTTCAGAACTACATATTTTGTGATTTTCATTGTGATTTCCTCTTCTAATTCATGAGCTTTTCAGAAATTTATTTTTCAGCCTCCAAACACAGGGGCTTGGGTATTTTTAACTACCTTTCTAGTATTGGTTTCTAATTAAATTTCATTGCAGTTAAAGGACACAGTCTGTATGATATAGATTCATAGAAATTGGTTGAGATTTTGTGAACTTATATATGGCCAATTTCTATAAATAGTCTATATGTACTGAATATCTTTTTAGATAGATTAGATTGTTCATCAATTCTTTTTGATTCAAATCTTTCATACACTTACTAATTTTTTACCTCCTTGGTCTACCAGTTTCTAAAAGTGGTATGTTAAAAATCTCCCACTATAATTGAAGATTTGTCAAGTTTGTCTTAATAAGTTTTTGCTTTACAGATTTCAAGGTTATGCAGTTAGGTGCATTTAAGCTTTATCTTTTTTTACTATTATTATGTAGTATCATTCTTACTAGTCTTACTATTGCTTTATGTAATAGTCTTACTATTGCTTTATGCCTTAAATTTTACATTGTCTAGTGTTAACATAGATAATAGCTTTGTTTGAACAGGATTGCCAGGTTTATTTATTTCCATTCCCTTACTTGGAAAATTTCTATGTGGTTTTGTTTCAGAAACAGCTCCTCTAAGAAGATTGCTGCTAGATTAAAAAAAAAAAATCCAACGAGGATTTTGACTGGGTGGTACTCTCGGTTAAGCGTCCGACTCTTGATTTCGGCTCAGGTCATGATCTCAGGGTCGTGGGACTGAGCCCTGGGCCAGCTTCTGCACTCAGTGGGGAGTCTGTTTGAGATTCTCTCTCTCCCTCTCCCTCTGCCTCTCCCCCACCAAAAAATAATCTTTTCAAAAAAATCCAATGTGATAATTTGTCTTTTACTAGATTGAATTAATCAAGTTCTATTTATTGTAATTACTTTTACATTTGGGCTTATTTTTACCATATTGTCTCTTTGCTCCTTGTTCTTTTTTTCCTGCCTTCTTTTGGATTTAAAATTTTTTTCTGTGATCACCTTTTATTTCCCCTCGGCTGCTTTGGGAATCTCAAGATTGCATTCCTATTTATTTAGTACTCACTTGGAAATTTATCATGCATTTCCTAACAAAGACCACACTTCTCAGTATTTCACTCCTCTCTCCTCCTGAACAACACTTAGCATGCTTTCACTCCCTGCCCCTCTTGCCCCAGCTAAATTTTTTTAATTGTTAGCTAACTTTGGTTTTACTTTTTTAAATTAAAAGAAAAGGCTCATATAAAAGTAATCCATATGTTAGCTAACTGAAAATAATAATAAAAACAAAGTAATCCATAGTTAACATTGCTGACATATTTTACCTACATCTATGTCCATTCTTGTTTCTTACATCGCCACTTCCCCTGTATTCACTTTTCTTTTGGCTAAAGTACCGAGTGAGGGGCAGAATGTATGTTTGTCTCCAAAGCCCTTGCTCTCTATCACCACAAATTAACTGGCCACAGATATAAAGAAAGGCATTCAGTGTGTGCAGGGCAGGGGCGGAGCCCGAAGAGAAGAGGCAGATGGAGAGGAAGAGGGCAAGTGGAGGATGGCTTGAGAGGCGTCACAATAGTGCTGACACGATCCCCAGGAAGACAGCATTTCTCTATCAGGAAAGCCAATACAACAAACTCATGAGACGTGAAAAGGGTGTATATACACAGGACACAAATAGGCACAGGAGATCGAGGGTGCAGTAGTAAGTCAAGGCTTGGGCCGGAAGGGGAAGGAGCAACCACACCCATTTAGGGCCCGGGTAGGAAGGGCAGCGGCTTCCAGGCACCTAGGTACAGTGCCTAACACAGAACAGGTGCTCAAGAATATTTATGGAAGGGAAGAAATGAAAGCAAGGAAGAAAACAGAGGATGGCAATGGAAAAGGGAAGGGAAGAAAATAAAAGAACGAATAAAGAAAGAAAGTAATAGTGCGAAGAAAGTAAAAAGGAAATGAAAGAGTAGAAGCAAGTAAATGAAATAAAGGTTCTTATTTTAAAAATGTTAAAATGTTATATGCATTTGTACATTTGTAAATGGGCCAAAAAAAGACAACAGATTCATATCAAACTGTTCACATTTACGTAGAATAGAGGGTGAGTGACTTGTACTTTCTTTTGTGCACATCAGCAATATTTAAGGTTTTTCCAGTGAGCATGTACTGTTTGAAAATAAAGATTTACAAGTTAAAACTCAGCAAGAGCAAAAAGGAAATGGACAGAGAATAAGGAAGCAGCACCCCGCGTGGCTTGTCGGGAAGCACACTCAGGTGAGCCATCCTCCCTTTGCCTCATGGGGCTGCCTCAGCACCTCCCTGCCCATCTCCAGGGACAGACAGCCTTCCCACCATCTCAAGCCCATGAAGCTCTGCAAAGTCCAAGCCCAAGAAGGGAGAAAGGAGAGAAGTCCCAGAGGTGTCAAAATTTAGGTGGCCCTGGAATTGCTGGAGACTACATTCTCCCCAGCTCCCTGACTCCCTTTCCGAAGATCCAAACCCTCACCCACTGGTCTCACTTCGGCCGCGGCAGAGCAACCTCATCAGAATATTAGAAGCCATGTCTCTGTACAAGGAAGACACACACATACAGTAGCAAAAAAGACTCTTCCTTCACGGAGTGTGTTCACGCAAATAGAGGAAGTGCTTCTTTCCTTTCTCCTCTTTCGTGGTTTTCTCATTCCTCTAAGACTGACAGAAGTTCAACCCCTTGAAGGAAAGAGTGACAGGCAAGTCCAGCCCGTCCCTTATGACCCAGAACCACTGAATGTAATCCTAGTTTTATCTATGTAAAGAAGCCTTTGTTTTGTCCACAAAAATAAACTCATATATGGAGCATGGGTATGGGTTTTTATCACTCCAGAGATATGGTTATAAACCAAAAGCTGTCTATGACATTCTTATGCAGGGTTTTTCAACCTCACCACTATTGACATGTGGGCTCAGATAGTTCTCTGTTGTGGGGGCTGTCCTGTGCACTATAGGATGTTTAGCAGCATCCCTGGCCTCTACCCACCTGATGCTTGTAACACATATACAACCCAGCTGTGGCGACCAAAATGCCTCCAAACACTAAATCGTTAAATATACCCTGAGGGCCAAAATCTCTGATGGTTGAGAACCACTGATGTAGCTCCAAGTTGCAAAAACGGGTTAGTCTATCTTTCTACCGACAGACATATGTTTTTTGCACGCACACAGGTATTTTGGGTTTTAATATGTGTCAAACCATGTCTTGGAATGAATTCATTTGCAATGCCAATGATAGAGAAAAGCTGCACGACAGGCACAACTGTGTTCCACAGCTTCATGCCGTATTACGCAACAGACAACATAAACAACATTAAAATCACATTTATATTCAGCAAAGATAAAAATATAAACAATTAGATGTGCACAGGGACCCTAATTTATAGCTATTTCCCTTATTTTCTAGAGCTTCAGATAACCCTCTTAGCAGAGTTCAGAGCTGAAACCACCCCAAAATTGACTCTAATCTAGTTATCTACTTGGGGAAAAATACTTATCATATCATGTATTAGGATACTGTATCACCACACTTAATAACTTTACAATTCAGTACCATGGTTTAAGAGGAAAGGATGCCAGGAGGCTGCCTGGACTAACAATGTTAAAATGCTGAATCTATGTGGTTCTGTGAAAGTCAGCTGGCATCTTTCCACTGCATTCCAAAGAAGGAATGAGAAAAATTCTTTGGTGAAACCAGGACCAACCATCACTTACATTGATGTTAATACCAGAGACTCCAGAGCCCCCTGTAATCTTGATATTAACTTGGTACTATGAGTGATAATGATTCAGTAGGAAAATAAAGCTAAGATGTATTTTGAGGGGGGTTGTGACCACTCACTGATTAAGTTAGCATTCGTATACACTTGCCGGAGACTGCTCTAAATTTAAGGAATGGAATGCTGTTCTTTTTAACGTATACATAATAGTTTTCATCGAAAAAAATTTACAGCTGCATTTTACTTTATATTCCATTTTCGATACAGACAGTTGGAATGAATACATTTAAAATGTATTTGAATGACCAAAGGATAAAAACATCCTTTGTTTCTGGCTCAGAATAGTTCAATCTGTCATTATGGAAAAAAAAAAAAATGAATTAACACTTAAAAAATAGGTTAATGGAATTAGAAATTTGTCTTCCTGTTTTATTTTGCCCTCTCTCTTCCAGTCCACTTGGCAGAAGAATTTCAAATGCAATTCCCCGAAAGCTAGAGATTTAAGGGGCTGACGGGCAGTTACAACTACTCTTGTTACGGGGCCGATTCTATTCAGTCTATCTCTTTAAAAAGTCTTATTGTTGTTGTTGCTGCACAATTTCCTGACTTTGGGGCGGGGTGCGGGGGGGAATCAAGTGACGTGGTAACTAGAAGAGCAAGCTGGGCTGATTTCTGCAGCCATTCCCCAAGGACTGCTCTCCTCTTTCAAGATTCAAAAATCAAACAAAACCGTTCTTCTGTATTTCTAACGAAAAAACGAGCACCGACTTCTGAAATTTGTGCAAAGCTGAATGAACTCATGACTGTTATGAAACCGTCTAACACACTTTGATCAACATACAAGTCGTGCCAACACAAATATGCCACAGTAATATCACCGTGTGAGCAAACCTGAGTGGCCCAGGCGAGGAGATGCCAAGACATAAAAGATGTCAAAGCATTAGTGTATTTGAAGAAAAGCCAGACGCCTTTCCTACTCCCCAGAAATGGCCCTCTTTCCACTCTTTGGTACATATGCATAAATCCCCTACGCACAAAGAATGTATTCTTATTCTTTGGCGAAGCTACTTAAAAATTAATGAACAAGAAATTAAAGAGAAGCTGCTGTAATCAAGTTCGAAGACCCTCACTGAAAAACAATCACAATGAGACCATTCACACTCCCAGAGAATTCAACGTTTCAAGGGATATTTCACAATACGATTTTTTAAGCAACGTTTTCTTCTTGTTATTAAGATTTAAACACATTCAGGTTTATTTACATTCAAAAATATATACTTATTAGGGTAAGAGCTTTACTTTCTCAGAAAAAGAACTCTGTGACGTTGAATACTTAGATTTTCCTTCAAACACATTTGTATGCTCCATCTTTCAACTAAGAGGCTTAGTTTTCAACTATATAGAATGGACAGAAAATTGTGGTGAAATGGTAGTATTAATTCATTCTTGGAATTTAACCAGTCAGACCTCAGAGATATGTCCTTCTTTGTACAGAACTGGAAAAATGGCAACAGTTTGTGAATGTGTTCACTGCTCCTCCACTGTCCTCCCCTCCTCTCAAAATTGTACTCATATCTCACAGAAGTGAAAGCAACTCCCTCCATGCTCATCCTGAGCGAGAGATCCTTTTTTAAAGGAAGAAAAGCGACTTCCTAGTTTTAGATATTTCGTCAAACAAAACCTCAACAAACTCTGAGAGACAGCTTGAGGACTTTCACTAAGAAAAATCCCCTCTGTGGGCGCCTGGGTGGCTCAGTTGGTTAAGCAACTGCCTTCGGCTCAGGTCATGATTCTGGAGTCCCGGGATCGAGTCCCACATTGGGCTCCCTGCTCAGCAGGGGGTC
Organism: Halichoerus grypus; assembly: GCF_964656455.1. Classification (NCBI taxonomy): domain Eukaryota; kingdom Metazoa; phylum Chordata; class Mammalia; order Carnivora; family Phocidae; genus Halichoerus; species Halichoerus grypus. The sequence continues at coordinate 58,394,841 of NC_135723.1, forward strand.
TGCTTCTCCCTCTGACCCTTCCCCTCTCATGCTCTCTGTCTCCCATTCTCTCTCTCAGATAAATAAATAAAATCTTTAAAAAAAAAAAAAAAAAAAGAAAAATCCCCTCTGTAGCGGCTGGCTCAGACTCGACAGACTTGAGCTGTGCAGATGTTGAAGCGGTTCTCGGGTACACTGGGGAAGAAAGAAGAAGGAGACATTCCACAGCTGCCTAGCCCAGCTTCCTTCCCAGGAGCACAGTTGCAGGCTCTATCAAGCTCCATCACTTTGTACAGCAACTGGGATCCCAGGCAGGGGCAAGGAATCCCAGAGCAGCTTAGATTTCTTCCAGTACCTCAGCAAGAAGTAAGACCACTTTAAGAGTAACCAGTTATTTCCAACAATTATGTGGCCCCAGGCCAAAAAAAAAGGGATGAAGTAGAACATCTGTAGTGAGGGAAAAGAAAAGATGTTTCATATTTTTAAGATTTCAAGCTACTTAAAGGAGATCTTCCCTGGACCTTTGTTAGGAAGAGGACTACGAATATTCAATCTTCACTCCTGACTGATAGTTTTCTGGAGGGTGGGGGGCGGAGTGGTGGATAGGGGATGGTCAAGTTGAAGAAACACAGAACTTAATAAGCAGTCAATTCAACAATTATAATGTAACCCATTCACTGCAGGGTTTTAAAGGAATAAAAGGTGTATAACAATAATACGTTCAGAGGTACCACTTTCCTCCGTTTTACATCGGTATACATTCTCGCAAGCCCTTTTGAACATTTTTAAAAATGAAATAAATGTGTTAACGATAGGGTGTGACTAAAAACAAGCGGTCAGAAAATATTCTTCCCAACTTGAGGATAACTAATACTATGGCAGATGCCATTTCCCTAGGATCAATCAGAAAGGAAGGGGCTATAAACATATAGTTCCACTAAAATAATAAAAAGGTACAGATTACTATTCCCCACAAAATTATGCTTTTAGACTAATCATCTCTAGGGTAGTGAAAAACAGTATGTAGATGCATATGTGAGTACTTTTTGTAGTACTTGAATTTATAATACCATTACAATCATTAATTCTTACTTGATCAGAAAACCATTCTTATAGTTTCATATAAGCACTTGCAAGAACTTACTGGATACAATAATGATGATGTTACAACTTATTGTGGGCTTGTCATGATTCAAGCAGTGTGCTGAGAGCTCATTCCCCCACCATGATATTATCCCCATTTTACTGATTGAAAAAAAAAAGAATTTTAATAGATGAAAATAAAGAATTACAGATGAAGGAAAAGACAACTTTTAAGGTCACTGAGCTGGTAAATGGGACAGCCAGAATTTAAACTTTATGACTCTAAAATCCACGTGCTAGTTATTACTATGCTCTACTGACTTCATTGAAAATGATATTTGTATGTTAATTTGGAACATTTTGAGTATTTTTTTTTATTATTATTTATTTTATTTATTTGACACAGAGAGAGAGACAGCTAGAGAGGGAACACAAGCAGGCGGAGTGGGAGAGGGAGAAGCAGGCTCCTGGCAGAGCAGGGAGCCCGATGCGGGGCTCGATCCCAGGACCCTGGTATCATGACCTGAGCCGAAGGCAGACACTTAACGACTGAGCCACCCAGGCGCCCCCATTTTGAGTATTTTTGAAATCAATTTTAAAGGTTTATGCTATGTTGTTAGATCATCCTATTCAGTGGCCCCTGCGTGGCTCAGTCAGTTCAGTGTCTGCCTTCGGCTTGGGTATGATCCCGGAGTCCCAGGATCAAGCCCTGCATCAGGCCCCCTTGCTCAGTGGGGAGTCTGCTTCTCCCTCTGCCCCTCACCCTGTTCATGCTCTCTCTGTCTCTCAAATAAATAAATAAAATCTTTTAAAAAATCATTCTATTCAGAGAAAAACAACTTCTCTGCATGAGATGTTGGTTAAATCTCACATTGCTCATAATCCCTTTTTCTTCTCTAACTACTGATTTTTTAATAGACAGAAAAAAAGTTCATTTCAACCTATAGTATTAGTAAGGCAATGATTCCCTGAATGTGTTCATATTCTAGGTATCCTAAGTTCGTGATACCTATTCTGTTTTAGCTTGACCCTCAAAAATACAAGTCAAATAGCCAGTAGACAATTTTATGTTATGTAACAGATACTAAGGCATATAAACACTAAACAATGCCTAAAAATGTAGAATAAGAAAACTTATTCATATTGATGATAAAATATCAAGTGAGAAAACTTCAAGCCTCAAAAGGCCTTTGTTTATAGTGCAACAATATTTCTCCAAGACAATGAAATACACCACAGCAAAAAGGAATATATGAGGCAGAAGTTGTTGACATATGGGGTGTGCACAGAACTTCTGGTTAATGAAAGTTCCAAGATATATAAATAAAAAATGATGTGTGAGTTGGTGGAAAAAACTGTAAGGCAAGTCAATTTTTTAATTAAAAAATTATGTAGCATAAACAATGCTAATGAGCCAAAAGTCCCATGAGATTAGGACTGTATCTGCTCCATTTTAACATTCCACTCACTTTTCATAAGTGTACATCCACTCACTTGAAATACCTCAAGCAGAACCCTTTTCATAAAATAGAGTTTTGAGGATTTTCTTTGTTCTTGTTTTTAATAGCTCACCATTTCCACTCAAGTTGTCAACTTGATGATATATGACATTGGGGGGGGGGGGGAAAAAGCCCTAAAAATCCTTAAATGAATCACCAGATGATAAATACCTGGAAGTTCTTCATAAATTTCATCATCAGTTGGTTGGCTGCTTGCTGGTGGGCTGCTGGTTGGTAGAGGATGGTCAACATCATCATATAATTCTCCTCTTTCATCATCATCTTCAGGAATAACATCAGATCCCATGTCTGAAAAATACGTTGCACGAGGCAAATTTTTTGAGAATGCAAAAGAGGTTTTCAAAACCCTATTTTCTAAACAAATGCAGCCCAATAGAGTCATTTTCAAAAACTGATTATTACATAAATATGTGAATTGCAAAGTTGCCAGTTGGTACTTACAGAAAAAACACTTTTATAAATCTGAAGTGAACAGTCTGCATTAGTAACGACCACGTTCCCTTGGTCATTCTCATAGGAGTTGATAATCTTTCGTACATGCAAATCCAAATTCGTTCAGTTATTCAATATTTAAAGACTGCAATGACTAGTTCAATTGATTGCTCTTACCTTGTAATACAAATTTCAGCTGCTGTACCCATTCTTCGGCATCTTTGGGAGAAGCTGCTGTGAACTAACAAAAAAATAAACAATAATAAGAAAATTCACCACAGTGGAAACGAAAGGTATGTCGCATTCTTATCACTTCTTTAAGACCATTAGTAATTCTTTTCATGTCTAGTACTACTTTTCTTGCAAGGATGCTTCTTATAATGTACAGTTAATTTTGACAAATTTACGTAATTGAAGCAGAGGATGATGGATTTGAAACTCTGATCAGGAGCTGGCAGCTGTGCAGGAAAAAAAGCTGCTTCTCTTCATCAATGTCAAAGACAGAACTGATGAACAAAATTTGCCCTTGACAATTAGAAGACACCCATGAATTTCTTCAGACTGCCGGGTACAGTCTTCTTAAAAATGTTCTTGTCAGATTCCAACACACTACCTGACAACTTAATTAACTGGCTTTCAACTGCAATCTCAGATATTTAAAACTTATTAAACATACATTCCATATCGATGCGAGCTGATAGCTCCTGAATCACAGAGCTGATATGTGCCTTTACCCTCATTTTCTCCCACAACCCTAAGCAAGACAATATACATTAACATGCTGATATTTTTCTTTTGATAATTTTACTCTTTCTGCTATGTAATTCTTTTAAGAAATCACGCAGTGCTATTAAAATAGATATAAAACGCAACACGTGAAGTAGCTGATAAATTACATATTCGCTTGTTCCCTTCCAAGAGAAGATATCACAACTAATCTGAAATTTTTTTTAAAAAATGTATTTCTTCTTATATGAATGTTCACTGTATAAAATCAGTATCTTTTATTATTATTAACATGTCAGGGAGAGTTGTTTTAACAAAATGTTAATGGCTTTATAAATGAAATCAGAACATTTTATCAACTTAATTTCAAAACAACACAAAAACTCCAACCTGATAGATGCGTTTATCAGGAGCAGAGATTTCAAAACAGCAATCTTTCTTTCCATCCTTCCTGAGAGTGTTATTCATTCTGACATTGTAACCATCTATTGCAAATTCACCTTTCTGTTGCTTGTCTGTGGAAGATAAAACAAAAGTTAGAATTTCATTTTCTGCAGTGAATATAAACACCCAGTTGATTATCTTTTATTTAGATTTTCTCTGTCAATTCTTGAAAGGGTATTTTTTTGGTCATATTGTTTTCATAGTATTTAATGTTTAAATAGTTTCTAGATATCACTTCTAATTCTAAAATTACAGAAGTATTTGGGATGGTTGGGTTCACAAAGGATATCTTAGGGAACAAGAGGAAGAGGTCCACAGATAGCCTTATTCAGAAAGAAGTATGGGAATAGGACACTTTGTTGTAGGGAAAATCCAAGAACTGGAACTTGGAACTTGCTGGACAAACCTACTCCGAATCCATGGCTCTCTCAGAATTATAAGCCAGTGGGAAAACCTGGAGCTGCAAACCCACTGGGCTTTTTTACCACCGTCCCTTCTCATTACCACCTTCCAACACCCTACCCCCAAAAAAGTCTCTAAAACACGGCTCTTCTTTTAAAAAATATCTCCTAAATTGGTACAAACTGAACTGTAAATTTAAAAAGCAAAGCAAAAAAAACCTACTAATTATAAAAAGCTATGAGGGGAAAACAAAGCATTTGGATGGAAAGGAGAGGTAAAGCAAGCACGGAAGCATTAGTTGCTGAAACAAATCCAAAGAAAAGTAGGTTTCTTAACCAGTCAGTGAACCGGTCAGCTAGTAAAGCATGGCTGAATCCCACATGATGAGGAGACAAAAGAAAAGACAACTTGAGCTTTAGTCAGATATTATTTTCAAGACAAAGTAGAAATACAACAAAGGATTTAAAACTCTGAGACGGAGATAAAATTGGTCTGCTTTCCGACTTCACCCAGTTATACCATTTTGATAGAAAAGCTGCACCACTACAGGTTTACTTCCTAGGTTAACTTGCAATTTCAAGATCATGAGTAAGGGCAACTGTCTCTTTTATTGAGCTCGGGGGAAATCTAGAAATGCTTCCTATCATGGGGTGGAAGGCTCTCTCAGCCCTGTGAACCAATAAAACATTTATCTCCTTTTCTTAATACACTAATTTAATGGCTGAAGTAACATATATTTTTAAAAAGTTATTGAGGGACACCTGGGTGGCTCAGTCGGTCAAGCACCTGCCTTCGGCTCAGGTCATAATCCCAGGGTCCTGGGATCGAGTCCTGCATTGAGCTCCCTGGCTCAGCAGGAAGCCTGCTTCTCCCCCTGCTGTGCACGCGTGCTCTCTCTCTGACAAATACATAAATAAAATCTTAAAAAGAAGATTCATTTAAAAAGTTATTGAGATTATATCTTGTTCAAAACATCAAATGAGGAAAAAAAAATCTGAATTAGAAATTCCTGACTTAAATCTGAGCATTCTAATCATATTAAGTCATAATTTACATCTCCCCATGATCTAAAAATTAGAAGTTTGCCTTATGGAAAAAGTCTACAATGTACTCTATGATGTTCAGAAAAAAACAAAACTTAGAGCAGCATTTCCCAAAGTGTGTTTTATGGGATATAAATAGGGTCTATGATCAAATAAGTTTGGGAAATACTGAATTAAAAAGAGTTAACCAGGCTTTTTTACTCCAGGCCTTCTTGAGGCCCTTAATATATTTACATATTGATTACATTTCTATGAGAAAGATAGTATGCAGCATTTCACAACATGATTTGTCCATGGAACCCTTTTTTCATAGAACTTTTTATGGAACTGGTATTTCCAGGACATATTTTGCAATATATCTAATTGGAAAAATACTACTGGGGAAAAGTATTAAAATAATAAATGGTTAAGCACTGTTGCTTAACCTTAAATTCTCAAAGAAGACTAAGTCATTCATCCACTCATTGGAAAAAAAAATCTATTATCGAGCATTTAAAACAAGCAAGGGAGCATTACAGGAATGGTGAGATAAACTCTAGAAACACCTTACCATACCTTTCCCACCTTCCCACTGCAACACATACACACATACACATAGGATACAAATTTAAGTGTTCCAGGAATATTACTCAGTGATCCACTAGATGGGCAAAAGATTTAATTTTCATTACAAAAAATGGAAATAATCAGAAGCCAAATAGTAAAGCCACAAAGAACAATTTTGAGAGATTTCTTTAAACTTTCCAGGAAAAAAAGGATTTTCAAAGACCAGATGAAAGAAGGTGGCTCCCTTGCTGCACAAGGGTTCAATTGCTCTAATCACTTGGTCCATCTCATCTAAAGCCCATGCTTTCTCTCTTTATTCTGGGTCTGAAATTCTTGGCAATGTAACATCAGGGATGGAAATGCATAAGGAGTGGTTTACATCTGGAGATGTAAAATTGGCACAATTACAAAGACTGAGTTTGGAAGAACTGCAGGGAGCAGGAAACTTTCTTGTGCTAGATCATCTAGAAATCAGACAACCAGGCAGCCAAATGAGGTGACCTCTCCTTAGACTAGCAGATCCACTTTAGACAAAACCTCCAGAAATATACTATAGGGCCATGTCCCAGATCTTCTGTTAGAGTCTAAGAGGAGGACATGAGCACCCTCTAGTCAGATGAACCAGAGAGAGGCCATGAATCCAATCTAGAGATAAGTGCCCCAATTACAGAGACAAGGATAGACAACCTCCAAACATAAGTAAAAGAGGAAAAGCAAACAAAGGAACACACGTGCCATAAAAATACTATGTGATAAAAAAACATAGCATTCAAGAAGTAAAAAGAAAGAGCAAAGTAGGAGAAACAGATATAAATAATTGTTCTGTATCCTTTACAACGTAAAAAAAATCTAAAAGAGGTGAAAGATAAAACAATGTAATATAAAAAGAGAAATGGCTGAGACAGAAATTGGAATGGAGCTGGTAAAATACGGGGAAAATACTGTATAAGGAAATGAAAATGCAGCAGCAAAACAAATGACTTATTAAAGTGATAAAAAGCTGAAAATTTTGAACATTGTTGAAAAATCAGATCAGATACCCCTAAAACTTTCTACCCCGGTAGGTAGAAAAAAAAAGAATAAAGGGGAAGAGAAAAGAGGAATGTGAAGGATATGGAAGACTGACAAAAACATAAGAAAAAATGGGTGTTCCAGAAGAGTAACAAATAACACAGAGCCAATAATCAAAGATATAACAGAAGAAAACCTCATTCAGCCAAAGACAGACCTAGGTCTACAAAACAAAAGGTGGTATTTTCTAACCAAGTAAAACTAATAATAAAAAGAAACGAATACCTAGACCTATTCAGCTGATAGTTGAATATTTGGGAATAAATAATCATATATGCATCCAAGTGAGGGTAGAAGTATGGGAACAGAAAGGTTGAAGAGAATGAAGGAAATTCGTAACTCTTTCTCAATAGCTTTTGCAAATGCATAACCATTAAGTAGCCTTTTTTCTTATTAGCCAATGTGGGACAGAAAGTCCAAGACATGAAATTGGCGTAGACACAGCTTTGATAAGACTCTGCTCTTCTCTCTTTACATTAGCATCTCCTCCAGATAGAGAAAAGGAAGAAAACCATAGCATTATATGACAATCCATATAGCAGATATTTAATTTATGTTATATTTTGAAATTTACATATAAGTTAATTTATATATGTTATATATATAAATTATATATTTATATATAAGTTAATTCCACAGTGCCTTCTAGGATAGTTTCAAGGACACTTGCTGGCTTGAGACAGACTGTTAAAAAAAATAGTAACATGCCAATCGAATGGGAAATAAAGTCATATAAGTTGATTTATCCAAAACTGCAAAAGACTAATAAATATTGCATCTAAGTGAACTTCCCAAATAGCAGAAGCTTATTCCTTTAAGTGCCAAACACTTGTAAATGTTAGTCGTTATAATAGAAATCTTTCTGAAAGATATACTTCCCTGACTTCTCAAACAATTCCCTTAAACATAATATAACATTTTCTTGATGATTTAGTATTGAGTATTTAGCTTTTATATTATAACACATTGATGCCCTCAGGATTTTTGAGGTGTCTGTCCCTCTATTAAATTTCCCTCAGCTTCTATTTCACACTTTAACCTTGTCTATATCATGCTGTTTGGATTTAATGTCTACAGAACTGAAGTCTGCCAGGAGAAACTAGATAATAAAACCTATTAAATCAGTAACTTAATTTTACACAATTCTAACTCAGTAGGTTCAAGGTAAAAAGGAGCTGGCTCTAATCACTTACAAAACAAAATGCATGAGATTAATGATAGCTATTTCCTTCTACTTTTTCACTGCCTTTTAGGTTTACAGCTGTGTTTTAGGTCTCTTAAGTGCACAAAGACAACTCACATTTCCTGAGCTCCTTCTGTAGGCCCAGAAATTTAAACATATCTCATATATACCATGAAATAATTCTAAGAGAAAGAAGGTATTTATTATATCCCAGCACTGGTGGAAAAACAAACCTTAAAACAACCAATTTGCTCACGGCCACATAACGAGTAGACTGTAAAAGCCGGGACCCTAACATAAGTGATTCCAAAGACTTGCTTTTTTTCAACCATTTCACCCTGTCTGCTAGAAGGATGTTTCTCAAAGTATATTTCAAGAATCACCAACTATGTTAGATCTTGCATGCTAATTAAAAATACAGAAATGGCTACTACTTTGCACTTGCTGTATGGAAATCTCTGGGAGTGGCTCCAGGAAACAAAGTTTTGGCAAGCATCCCAGGTGATTCTGATACACACTAATGTTTGAAAAACCACTGTTCTAGAACATGCAATTTATGAAATCTTCATAGAGATGAACGTTATCTTGCATTTCCTCCTGCAACTTGGGTCCAACTTTCTCAGCTTGCTTTATGGGCTCCTCTACCTTTGCCTATCTCTTAAACAGCCATGATGCATTGTATTGTTTTTTTTTTCCTCATTTTTAAAAATTATTATGTTATGTTAATCACCATACATGACATCATTAGTTTTTGATGTAGTGTTCCATGATTCATTGTTTGCGTATAACACCCAGTGCTCCATGCAGAACGTGCCATCTTTAATACCCATCACCAGGCTAACCCATCCCCCCACCCCCTCCCCTCAGTTTGTTTCTCAGAGTCCATAGTCTCTCATGGTTCCTCTCCCCCTCTGATTTCCCCGCCTTCATTCTTCCCCTCCTGCTATCTTCTTCTTTTTTTTTTTTTTTTTTTAACATATAATGTATTATTTGTTTCAGAGGTACAGGTCTGTGATTCAACAGTCTTACACAATTCACAGCGCTCACCATAGCACATACCCTCCCCAATGTCTATCACCCAGCCACCCCATCCCTCCCCCGCCCACCACTCCAGCAACCCTCAGTTGAGATTAAGAATTCCTCATATCAGTGAGGTGATATGATACATGTCTTTCTCTGATTGACTTATTTCGCTCAGCATAATACCCTCCAGTTCCATCCACGTCATTGCAAATGGCAAGATTTCATTCCTTTTGATGGCTGCATAATATTCCATTGTATATATATACCACATCTTCTTTATCCATTCATCTGTCGATGGACATCTTGGCTCTTTCCACAGTTTGGCTACTGTGGACATTGCTGCTATAAACATCAGGGTGCACGTAGCCCTTCGGGTCCCTGTATTTGTATCAGGAACACGGCAGAAATGTCCACTATCACCACTGCTATTAAACATAGTATTAGAAGTCCTAGCCACAGCAGTCAGACAACAAAAAGAAATAAAAGGCATCCACATCGGCAAAGAAGAAGTCAAACTCTCACTCTTTGCAGATGATATGATACTTTATGTGGAAAACCCAAAAGACTCCACCCCAAAACTGCTAGAACTCATACAGGAATTCAGTAAAGTGGCAGGATATAAAATCAATGCACAGAAATCAGTGGCATTCCTATACACCAACAACAAGACAGAAGAAAGAGAAATTAAGGAGTCAATCCCATTTACAATTGCACCCAAAACCATAAGATACCTAGGAATAAATCTAACCAAAGAGGCAAAGAATCTGTACTCAGAAAACTATAAAATACTCATGAAAGAAATTGAGGAAGACACAAAGAAATGGAAAAACGTTCTGTGCTCATGGATTGGAAGAACAAATATTGTGAAGATGTCAATGCTACCTAGAGCAATCTACACATTCAAAGCAATCCCTATCAAAATACCATCCACTTTTTTCAAAGAAATGGAGCAAATAATCCTAAAATTTGTATGGAACCAGAAAAGACCCTGAATAGCCAGAGGAATGTTGAAAAAGAAAAGCAAAGCTGGCAGCATCACAATTCCAGACTTCAAGCTCTATTACAAAGCCATAATCATCAAGACAGTATGGTACTGGCACAAAAACAGACACATTGATCAATGGAACAGAATAGAGAGCCCAGAAATGGACCCTCAACTCTATGGTCAACTAATCTTCGACAAAGCAGGAAAGAATGTCCAATGGAAAAAAGACAGTCTCTTCAACAAATGGTGCTGGGGAAATTGGACAGCCACATGCAGAAAAATGAAACTGGACCATTTTCTTACACCACACACAAAAATAGACTCAAAATGGTTGAAAGACCTAAATGTGAGACAGGAGTCCATCAAAATCCTAAAGGAGAACACAGGCAGCAACCTCTTCGACCTCAGCCGCAGCAACTTCTTCCTAGAAACATTGCCAAAGGCAAGGGAAGCAAGGGCAAAAATGAACATTGGGACTTCATCAAGATAAAAAGCTTTTGCACAGCAAAAGAAACAGTCAACAAAACCAAAAGACAACCGACAGAATGGGAGAAGATATTTGCAAATGACATATCAGATAAAGGGCCAGTATCCAAAATCTATAAAGAACTTATCAAACTCAACACCCAAAGAACAAACGATCCAATGAAGAAATGGGTAGAAGACATGAACAGATATTTTTGAAAGAAGACATCCAAATGGCCAACAGACACATGAAAAAGTGCTCAACATCGCTCAGCATCAGGGAAATCCAAATCAAAACCTCAATGAGATACAACCTCACACCAGTCAGAATGGCTAAAATTAACAAGTCAGGAAACGACAGATGTTGGCGGGGATGCAGAGAAAGGGGAACCCTCCTACACTGTTGGTGGGAATGCAAGCTGGTGCAGCCACTCTGGAAAACAGTAGGGAGGTTCCTCAAAAAGTTGAAAATACAACCCAGCAATTGCACTACTGGGTATTTACCCCAAAGATGCATTGTATTCTAAATCTTCCTCTCTTCCTGCTTTATAGTTTTCTCTGGGCAACCTCGCCCAATCCTAAGGATTAAACTTCTATCAGTATCTTGTGATTCATAATTCCATATTTTTAGTCCAGCTTCAGGATTTTATATCTAAATCTCCATTTGCTCACTATACATGTTTCACTTCTTTAATGTCTTATGGGCACAATAAATATAACATTCCCACAATGGAGAGCATCTTATCCCGACTCCCACAACGCTTGTGATCTTTTTTGTGTCCTCCTTCTCAATCAATGGCACCTCCATTAACTGAAGGCTCCAACCCAGAAAACTGAGCATCATTCTTGATTTCTTCCTTTCTCTTCTTCAACCGCTCCTACATTCTCTCCCTCCACCCCAACGCCACCTATTTTTCCAATCAGTCCTATTTTTCTTACAAATATGCTTGCTTTTTTCTCTTTTTCACTGGCTCTCAGAAAATATGCTTGAGGGGCGCCTGGGTGGCTCAGTCAGTTAAGCATCTGCCTTGGGTTCAGGTCATGATCCCATGGTCCTTGGATCGAGCCCCACTTAGGGCTCCCTGCTCAGTGGGAGGCCTGCTTCTCCCTCTCCCTCTCTCACTTGCTCACTTGCTCACTCTTTCTCTCAAATGAATAAATAAAATCTTAAAAAAACTTTTTTTGGTAACATCTGCTTCTTATATTTAAGAAGGCCTTTCTCCTTAGTGAATAACTCTTGTTATTTCCATAAGTATTAATGCTTATTAGTAGGAAAAAGGAAAATATGCCCCTTAATACTAAACCTTTCCATTAAACTTCATCAAACTGATTAACAACTTGCTTTAGGCCCTCAAGTCAAGATATATGAACACTTTTCCTTGTTTGTACAGCTCACAGAAATACAGATGCCAATGCTAATTCAGCCACTTGAAATATTCTTCTGGTGTTTTGAGTTATACTGCAAGGAAATATCAAATTATTACTATTTTAAATGAAAAATACTATATGCTATATATATGTTACTTGAGGGCCCCAAGTGGCTCTGAGTAATAAACACAGGCACTATTTATGAGTCCAAAGGGAGACACTTTAGCTGGAATTAACAGTGTGGCTCATGTGGTAGCAGGAAATTTTAGGCATTTCCAAAACCTTTTTTCCCCCCTTTAAAATAAAAGCACACCGCAAGGATAAAAATCAAGTGGTGTCTGTACATATATTTTCAACCACAGGTATAAACTTGGTTAAAAAAATAAGGTAGCATGAGGTAGCATGGGGAATAAATAAATTATAGGCATTTTTGTAGAATGGGAATTTAAAGCCCTGTTTCTCCTTTTTTTGGCTATACCGACTATTTTCCTCTACAACCAAAAATCAGATCATTATGATATGGTCTGTTAGACTAACATAACAGATAGCTATTGTTAAGATAAACATTACACAAAGAGAATCTTACTATCCTATACATATGATCCTCTTGGAGCCTCCTATGATAATTAAGAGAAAAAATGGCGCTCGTGCTATTTATGCAAATGACAGGCACTAAAAGCATGTGCGAGAACCCGCAGCTCCGTCATGCACGTAAGGTGTTAAACAACCTCCGTGGACTCTCAGCTTCAGCACACATCTTGCCTCCAGTTCACCTTCTCCTAACAACTGTCAACATGATCTTTTTTTTTTTTTTTTTTAAGATTTTATTTATTTGACAGACAGAGAGAGAGAGAGTGCGTGCACAGCAGGGGGAGCAGCGCAGAGGGAGAAGCAGGCTCCCCACGGAACAGGGATCCTCATGCGGGGCTTGCTGGGACCATGACCTGAGCCAAAGGCAGATGCCCAATTGACTGAGCCACCCAGGAGCCCCTCCACATGATCTTTCCAACATCCAAGCGGAGTTTGTCATGCCATCTGCTCACCTCCCATGCTCACAAACATTCACTGTCCCTCACACACAGGAAAGGCCAAACTTCTGCCTGGGGCATGTAACAACCTGACCCCTCCCTTCCCAGCTCACAAGCCCTCATTCACCTACTGCCCCAGTGAGCTGGCTCCTGCATATCATCCCATTTTATGGGTCCCCTGTGCCCATTCCTCTGAGCCAATGTACTGATGGGTATTAAAGAGGGCACATACTGAATGGAGCACTGGGTGTTATACGCAAACAATGAATCATGGAACACTACATCAAAAACTAATGATGTAGCATGGAGCACTGGGTATTATGCACAAACAATGAATCATGGAACACTAAATCTAAAACTAATGATGTAATGTATGGGGATTAACATAACAATAAAAAAATTAAAAAAAAAAAAACTAATGATGTAATGTATGGTGATTAACATAACATAATAAAAAAAAAGAATACCTGACACATATGTGTTCAAAGAAAATCTACCATCTATAGATTTATGTAGATACATAGCAGTACATAGTTTGACTTGAAATGTCTACCTTCAATCTATACATATCTTCAATCTATAGATATATTTTTAAATCAAACTGTGTCCTCATTGCAAGCCAACCTGACTTGTCATATATATATACATGCATATGTATATATGTCATATACACACACACACACACACACACACACACACATCACCGTTTTTTTTTGTTTTTTTTTTTTTGGACAGACATCCATGCTAGTTTATTTTATTTTTTTATTTAAATTCAACTAGCCAACATATATAACATTAGTTTCAGATGTAGAGTTCAGTAATTCATCAGTTGCATGTTAACACCCAGTGCTCTTCACATCACGTGCCCTCCTTAATGCCCATCACCCAGTTATCTCACTCCCTACCCCCCTCCCCTCCAGCAACCCTCAGTTTCCTTCCCATAGTTAAGAGTCTTTCATGGTTTGTCTCCCTGATTTCTTCCCATTCAGTTTTTCCCTCCCTTCCCCTATGATCCTCTGTGCTGTTTCTTATATTCCTCATATGAGTGAAATCATATATATCACGGTTTCTTTATCCATTCATCTATCAATAGACACTTAGGTTGTTTCCATGTCTTGGCTATTGTAAATAATGCTGCAGTGAACATGGGGTGCGTGTATCTTTTCAAGTTAGTGCTTTCGTTTTCTTCAGATAAATACCCAAAAGTTGGATTGCTGGATCATATGGTAGTTCTACTTTTAGTTTTTTGAGGAACCTCCATACTGTTTTCCATAGTGGCTGCACCAATTTACATGGTATAATAAATAACTTTTGATGTACATTTTAAAAGACTTGGTAAGACCAAAGCTACATGCAGCTGCCACATACTGTATGGCAACTAGAATTTTCTTTAATTGGGGAGTGGAGGTAGGGGCAAAAAACCCTGCTGAGTGGGAATAAAAGAGAGATACTACAAACTAACCACTTCTCTCTTAAAAGTGGGAAGAGATAAGGTTCATAATCCTGACTCAAGATTATATAGAGGTTAAATAGAAAAAATACAAAACAAAAAATAAATATGACTCTCAGCAGCCCTGTGAGGACCTTTCCTGCCTAGCCTAGTTTAGTGTCCTCCTAAATGATCCTGTTGATCCAGTCTCTATTCATTCCAATTCATCCTCCTCAATCCTATCACGATTACTTCCTAAAACCCAAATCTGGTTGTAGAGCCCTATGGTAAAAGGTCATGTTTAAGATAAAATACTCAGCAAGGCCCTTATTCTCATAAGGCTCTTGTCAGTCTGATTCAAACCCACTTCTTTAAACCTGTGGGCTCCCTTCCCTCACTCACTCTGTACTCTAACTTGATTCCAACTCTGGCATCATCCGAGGCCTTTTATAGCTCAGAATCTCTACTGTTCCCCTGCCCAGAATGCCCATTATATCCTTATCACAAACTCCTACTTGTGCTCACATATACTGTCACAAACTCCTACTCATTCTCTAAGGCCCAATGAAGAGTCCTCTCCATGAGGAAGTATTCCCTCACTCCCCTAGGCAGTTAGCCATTCCTCCCTTGTTATCCAAAGATATATTTAAATCACTTACTGTACTGCATTGAAATGAGCAATTTACCTACTCAGGCCCCTCCTCTAGTCCCATGACTTCCTTTTCCTCTCACCGACTGTGAGTATCTCTAAGGCAGGATTATCTCTGAATCCCCAGGGCCTAGTATCTACCAAGTATCCAATAAATATTTATTCAATAAAAAAATGAATAAATGAGTGAGTGAATGAATGACTACCTTGATGGTACCCTGAATAGCTAAAATCTAAGAAGTTTGATGAATAGGATTTGTGACAATCAAAGGAAGAAGAAAGAGATAAAAGGATGGATGTGATTTCATAAAGTGATAAAATATATACATATGTATTACTTAAGGACTACAAATGACCATGAATAATAAATACAAATATTATTTATGGGTACAAAGGTAAGTGCATTATTTACCCTAGAGGCTGGAACTATTCTTTCTAAGCCATTACTATCCTGATGGGTCAAAACGTTTTTTTGGCACACACAGTAAGTTATAAAATATGAACTATGCATCTGTCGAACAGTAACAAAGAACAGTTTAACCTAGAGTAAGTGGTATCAACTCCTACTGTGCCTCTATAATCCATTTATCTAAATCCTACTTAGTTGGAGGATTACAGTTCTCATATATCTAAACAGCTCTAAAGTTTAGCCAAATGGTTCAAATATACATCGTACACCAAGCTGTACAAATCAGCTATCTGGTTTCACAAAAGAAAGTAAAAGTTTCGTGTGACACATACATTTTCCTAGAAAGAAAAGGATACAAAGGAAGTAAATTAGGATCATGCCAAACAAGCAATTAAACAGTGTCCAAAGACAGATTTTTTTTCTGAGTCCCCAAAAGAAGAACTGGCCAAAAATTCTAAAGGAAGCAGCCAAAAGAACCATTAAAAACAAACCTAAACTCTCAACGGAGACTTCAGAGTAACAGGGAAAAGTTTTATGGAAATATACGCCAGATCCTCAAATATCTACATAAAGAAAGAACACTAGAATAGTAATTTTTAAAAAAAGCGGTGGTGGTACAAGTGGTTAAATGTACCACAAAATAATTAAAATACAAATTACAAAGAACATTCTTACCCTAAGTTCTCATCAAGTAAGAACAGAAATAGGAATTTAACTAATACCCCCCACAAAATAACTAGAATTTATTTACTGAAATAAATATACTTACTTGAAATAACTATAAACATCCCTTAGGTTTTGGGAAAACTCTTGCTAATCTTTGACCTAACAGTTGGTATATACCAGTGAGGACTAGGAGTAGATGAAACAAACATTAGTATTCATTGAGGCTTAAAGAAGTTAGAAATGAGAAACCTAACTGAACCAGAGTCACAAATATGCGAAACCTGCCTCCCCTAGTCTTATGAAATAGAGGATATTTCTTTGTGGAAAAGTAAGATCGTGCTCTCAATTCACAATGGTGTACCAAATTATATTTGTCATAATAATGTATGTTTATGACCTATGGTTATCATAACCGAACTCAGGCTTAAATATTCTGACAAAATTACCTACTTACCCTTAGCAGAAGAAAGAAGGCTGCCTGATGATAGTTGTTCCTAGTTTACACTTCAATGATGCCATTATTACATTTGAACATATTTTAAGTCAGTGACAGACTGCAAACTAGCCACTTAATTTTTAATTTGTTAACTCCATTAGCCAAAAGGTGAGCCCTACTTCTAGCATCACCTACGTAATTCAAATTTATCTGAAACGTGTACAATAATCATACCTGAAACATAAATTTCCAAACAACGCTGATAAGTAAACAATTCCATGGGAAAGCTTATATTCAGTGATATTGGACTTCTATGCCTTTTTTCTCCTTAAGTGTCCTTTCTGGAAATGAATGCTATTTCTGTATTACCTTTACTTTACAATATTCAACTTCTGACCTGCTTTTCCTAGAAAAAAGCAAAACTAAGAAAGCTTACATTCTTTAAATTTCAGTATTTTATGGCTTTATCTGTTCAAATACTGAGCTTAAAATTATGTGGGCTGAGTAAGAGATGTATTAATTAGCAAGTAAAGTTGCAAAATGTATCTTATTGTTTCCAAATTAATGGTTAGAGCATGGACTCCACCATTATGCCTAGGCTCAAATCCCACATCTGCCACTTACCAGATCTGTGACCTTGACCAAGTTACTTAACCTCTCTGTCCTCAGTTTTCCAAACAGTAAAATAAATAGAGCTAATAACAGTACCTCCCTCACAGAGTTGTAATTAGACCAGTTAATGTCGCCAAAGTGCTTAGAACAGGAATCTTTATAGAGGTGTTTGCTGTTGTTACTTAAATCTGTGAAAGAAGCTAAGAAAGGCATCACATAGATTTCATTTTATCTAAAGTTTTCTTTTAAAAATATTTGAAAGAATAAAATACCTTTTCCTCCCTTCAGAACTCTCACGGCCCTAATGGTCTTAACTTTTCTAGAAATTCTACAATAACTTGGATGATAAATATTTCCTAAAATGAAAAGCCACGAGATTTTCATCTCTTTCATAATTCAATAAAACACAATTGTGTTAACTTTGAAGGCATTCTGGAATTTGGAGCATTTGGCAAAGAGTGAAATAGAATTATAAATTAGTCTCAGACTATAATTATTAAAATTCTCAGTTATTCTTTCTCCCATTGTCTTCAGTTTATTCTGTTACTAAAATGGGGGTATAAAATGGCCCCTAAAACCCTCCTACAACAGAAGTTGATATGACTTAATTCCAATACTACCTTTATCACTTCCATAATAATAGAATACTGTTTTACTAAGAGCACACCAGCGTTTCTGCCATTCAAATCCCAGGAAGCTGTGATCTACAATAAAAGGGGAAAAGGAACAGTTTAGATAATACACATTACACATACAGCATAAATGTAACGCCATTTCCTTATTATAAAAGGAAACGTTTGTTGGCATGATTTCTAAGATTTCTGTTAGCTCTAAAATTCTATGACTAATTAACTTGTATCTTCTTCTCCAAGAGACAAACAAAAACAAAGCTAAAAGGAATAAAGTGATACGGAGACAGGACTGCTACACTTGTGGCTAACACACTTTCCTGACAGGACTGTCCAAAGGGCATGGGACGACATAGCTTTGAGACAACAGATTCATCTGGGTCTCATTTTCTTATCTGTTATAAAAAGGTGGGGGGGGGGGCGCCTGGGTGGCTCAGTTGGTTAAGCGACTGCCTTCGGCTCAGGTCATGGTCCTGGAGTCCCGGGATCGAGTCCCGCATCGGGCTCCCTGCTCAGCGGGGAGTCTGCTTCTCCCTCTGACCCTCCTCCCTCTCATGCTCTCTGTCTCTCGTTCTCTCTCTCTCAAATAAATAAATAAAATCTTTAAAAAAAAAAAAAAAGGTGGGGGGGTTGGGGGGACACGAGGAGTTGACCTAGATTACTTCTATTATCTCTTTCAGCTTTAAAATTCAGCTAAGAAAACCAAGGAAAGCAAATAGAATATAAATAGAAAGGCCCAAAGGGACTACCTGTGAGAAAAGCAAAATGGTAATGAAGATACTTTCTGCTTTCTGTTTCCCATATAATAACACCACCTCCATATTTAATTTCCATTATATATTGGTGCTGAAAGAGTGAGACCATATGGTCAACTCCCGATTATCATAGCCAATGGAGAGGAACACTGAATGGATAACAGAAAATGGCAGACAACATGGCAGGCTTGATCTGAACCACAGCAGACATGGTGTGCGCCAGGTCAGGTGCAGGATAACCTGCTGCTCAGCTGGGTGGCAGAAGGGTGAGAAATCCCATCCTTGAGAATACTGTCATGGCCCGCAGCCTTCCTCTAAGAGGCAGGAAACAGCTCCTGAATCATTTACAAATAACCAAGATTGGCAACTAAAAACCTGACCAAATGTTTCATTATCAAAAATTATTTAGAGCCAAAAACTATATTTTGTGGTTGGGATAATGTTATCAGATTTTCCTACAGTTTTAAAACTCTTCAATCCCCTAAAGTGAATATTGGCTCCATATGTATACTGCAACCATGTTCTATGTAAGGATAAAGCCATTTTTAGATTTTTCATTAGAATCTTACAGTTTACCTTTTCTGCGTTTTTCAAGGTAGCCAGCCTTTAAAACAAAAGGAAGGTCCTGTGCTGCAATTGGAGGAAACTGGTTTCCTGTGGGAAGTAGAGGAGGAAAAAAAAGTAGTGAGCAATCCATCTTAGAAAAACCAAGTACCAGATCTCATTAGGTTCAGTGTACTTGCAGTTACCCAAATTAATTAAATTCAAGTCTATTAGCTTTGTTTCAGATCCATTCCATAAACTTGTCTCTCTCCTGGAAATCTCTAGAGGAAAAAAGTGTTCTGAATTCCTATATCTTAATATATTATAATCCCCAAACACAGTAGTATTATGTAACTAGATGATCTCTACAGGGCAATACTTTATGATCTACATTCTCCAGGGAAAGGATCAGGGAACTATTATCAGTAAATGCCATAAATCCCTGAAAGAGAAGTTAGGAATTTCAAATAAATCACATAAGCTTCTTTCCACTTACATTAACTCTTAAAGTATTTTAATGCTTGTTGACTCTTAACCTGCATATCTCTATTCCTTCCAAGTAAAACATAAAATGATTTTTTCCCAAAAAAATCAAATGCTAAAATTTGTTTCTCTGGGTACACAGCAAATACAGAGAAATCTTATAGACATTCAACTGAATGCTTTAGGTTTTTCTAGGACATTTCAGAGTCCAAAATTAAGTAAAATGATCTAATAGAGGGATGCGTGGGTGGCTCAGTCAGCTAAGTGCCCAACTCTTGATTTCGGCTCAGGTCATGATATTGAGGTCCTGAGATTGAGCCCAGTGTTGGGCTCTGTGCTCAGCGCAGAGTCTGCTTGTCCCTCTCCCCTGGCCTTTCCCCTACTTGCGCAAGTGCTCTCTCTCTCAAATAAATAAATAAAATATTTTTTAAAAAAGCTAATAGAACTATCATAAACAAATATTAGATACCTACAAAAAATTGAAAGATTAAGGCAAAAGTCAAGTCAATTAGAAATCATATATTTATGGTCATGAATAATAGGTTATTCATTAATTTCCCAAGTGTTCAATATTTTTACAAACGTCATTAGAACTATAATAAGTTATCTCAGCATTTTACTAGAACTCTAACAATGAAAACAACCAATCTAATGAAAATTTTTATGGAATATACCCAATGGAAATAGCGTCAATATAGTTTATAATTTTTTTAAAAAGTGTTTTGATAAGTTTACTATATACAAATTCATCATAGAATTACCAGGTAAGTTTCTTTTTAATATATTATAGGAATCACAGTAATGATAAAATCACAGATATTTTTCCTTAATAAAGTTTAGAATTAAAGCACCAATTTCAGTTCCATAGTAGACCAATTTTACTCAATAAACAAAACAATATCATTAAAATATATTTTAAATAGTGCACTGATTTTGAAATGTATGTAAAAATTTTAGGGAGAGCCAATATAAACATCTGACTAATTGTTCAGCAAATGTATCCATGCGTCTTTTTTCAGAATAAACTTGATCCATACAAAGGTAAAAAAATTTTACATAAAATATTTTACTATAAATATTTTGTATTTAATATTTTGTACATATGTCAGTATTCCATGCATTGTAATTCTGTATAAAGGTAGGAAATGCTTTCTGTTTTGTTTCCTGTATCTTTCCAGATGATGTCCAGTATCTTGTAGACATTTCTGGCTGCCTAAAGGGTACATTGAGTACTTAGCTTTAGGAAACAGTCTATAAATGAGCTTCAGTTCCCAGAGCTATTACTGGCTCAGAACTCATTATTCCACAAGTACAATTTAATTACATTTTACTTAACATTTGCACAAACAAAGTTAGATGTCATTTTCTCTGTTTCGAGAGAATATATAATAGATACAAAGACACAGAGTTGCGGACACATTTTTTTTTTCCTTATTCTAAAAAATTTTAAGTACAAAAATTCACTAGTATACCTGGAAACTAAAACAAAACAAAACAAAAAGACTGTGTCATAGCAAGGCAGAGAAACCTAAACTTAACTAGGATATAAATATTAAATAAAATGGTTTTGTGCTATAACAGATACCTAGACACTGAGTTTTACACTGATACTGACTTTAAGATGCACGATATAGGTTACAGAGGTCTGTGATGACATCCCAGCACTGCAAATCTGTGCCTTTCCTTAGGTCACTAAGCCTCTTTGGGTATCAGTTTCCTCTTCTAAAACATGAAAAACTTCATTTCTAAGGCCCTCTCAATCCTAGGATTCCATGAAACATAGCCACATTCCTGTTTCTCCTGTACTTTCAGTAACAAATGGCCAAGATCCAAGATGGATTCAGTTTTCAAAGATATCAAATGTGGAATCTGTACACAACATATTTTTGGTAGAGCAACTGATAACTTCCTTTAGATCTAGCAAAGAATTGTTTTCTGTCCTTTCAAAGGTTGATTCCTAGCTAGAATCTTGGCCTGGAAGATCTGTGAAAGAAATATATAAATTAAATATTTTTGGCTAACAGACACATGAAAAAATGTTCATCATCATTAGCCATCAGGGAAATCCAAATCAAAACCACATTGAGATACCACCTTACACCAGTTAGAATGGCAAAAATGGACAGGGAAAGAAACAACAAATGTTGGAGAGGTTGTGGAGAAAGGGGAACCCTCTTACACTGTTGGTGGGAATGCAAGTTGGTACAGCCACTTTGGAAAACAGTGTGGAGGTGCCTCAAAAATTTAAAAATAGAGCTACCCTATGACCCAGCAATTGCACTACTGGGTATTTACCCCAAAGACACAGATGTAGTGAACACATATGGCACCCCAATGTTCATAGCAGCAATGTCTGCAATAGCCAAACTGTGGAAAGAGCCGAGATGCCCTTCAATGAATGAATGGATAAAGAAGATGTGGTCCATATATACAATGGAATATTACTCAGCCATCAGAAAGGATGAATACCCAACTTTTACATCAACATGGTCGGGACTGGAGGAGATTATGCTAAGTGAAGTAAGTCAAGCAGAGAAAGTCAATTATCATATGGTTTCACTTATCTGTGGAACATAAGGAATAACACGGAGGACATTAGGAGAAGGAAGGGAAAAATGGGGCGGGGGGGAATTGGAGGGAGAGATGAACCATGAGAGACTATGGACTCTGAGAAACAAACAGGGTTTTAGAGGGGATGGGGGAGGGGGGATTGGTTAGCCCGGTGATGGGTATTAAGGAGGGCACGTACTGCATGGAGCACTGGGTGTTATACGAAAACAATGGATCGTGGATCACCACATCAAAAACCAATGATGTATTGTATGGTGACTAACATAACATAATAAAATTTAAAAAAAAGAAAAAAAATTAAATATTTTCATATCCTAATAATTCTCCCCTCCACATGGAAAATTTGGAATTTCAAATCTTTTTTATTGTTTTTTTTTTTTAGTGGCAAAAATTATTATGTATTCAATGGATATATCAAACAACAATAACCTTTAAGAAAATAATCACTACAGTAACTAAAAGATTGCTAATGATGTTAGCTTAGCATACTCCTTTCACAGAGCTTATTTTCTCACTTCCCATTATTACTCTTTTCAGAAAGGACTGACCAGTGATTTGCTAGTACTGGTGATCTCTAAGGCTAATATGACATTTCCTTTTTAAAAAAAAAATAGGCTCATATCATGCTTAGACACAAAAATGGTCAGCTTCCTATTAGTAGGACCACAGAATTCCCAGGGCAATGAAGCCTTGGGGACAAGGCTTTAAAGACTGATACAGCGACTCATGTGATGACACTGGGGGCAAAAGCAGAGGTTGCAATTCACAGGTTTACCATCTGTTGGTCTCTCTGCCCCTTTGTAAAATGGCAAGTCACTATGAAAGCCACCAAGCAAAAACTGAATAACCATTAGGGTAATTCGAGTTTGCCTTTATTAACTCTACTTCTTGAAATGGAAATTCCAATAGCCTCATGAGAGTTCCACCATGTCTTCAATAGGTCTGTCTGAAACCAAAGAAGACAACAGCTATATGCATGCAGGAAATGCTTCATGAATATGACCCAAAAGATACCTAAGGTTCTGTTGAGTCCAATCAAAAGCTTCTATTTTATATCAAAAAACATATACATATTAAAAAAAACATATACATATATAATTGTGGCTTCTACTAATTTTCTTGGAAATCTACCAAAATATGTAAAATTCAAATGGCAATCATAGAATAATTAAGGGAATAATTAAGAATCAGAATTAAGAAAAATCTGAAATCAAGTATGTTCATCAATATCCACTAAAACAAGTCAAAATGCCATAGATCAAAAGTATGTGGATTATACCATCCATAGAGTTATATTATCCTTCCCATTCACTTAAAAGTGCTTCTTTTAATTATCTGGATTGGGTAAAATTGAATATGTATTGAATTTTAAATTTAGCTGATTAAGTTCTAACATAATTTTTACAGAAAGTCTTAATAAAAATGTTACTTACATTAAAAAAAAAAGGTGCTTCTTTTACTTTGGAGTACAAATCAAAATTTGAACTACCTAAGTACATGTCTGAAGACTGCTTTTTTAGATAAATTTTTAATATAGGAGTACTGTTCCTACCTCATAAAATTAGGTGGAAAGAAAATCTCTTTAAGATTTTTGATTCTTTGAACTAATTTTTTAGACCATAAGGTACCACATTTTTATAATATATTTAAATTATTTTTAAAAATTATTTCTAATGGAATTAAAAAATGTTTTATCTAAAAATTCCAGAGTTACTGATTTGTGGAAACTCTTGTAAGACTCCCTCAACTATTTATAAGGATGAAAGCATATCAATATGTTGAATCAGTCATTTAAAAATAAGGTTCAATATGAGAAATTTCACTCGGCAACAAGACTACTATTTCCTATAGTATTTATATGGGCACCCTTAACGCTTTTATATTTTGGGAAAGGCTGTTTTTTAATAAGATATCATTAAATGAAAGATTTTATTTCTTTTAAATAGAGATGGTAACTATTTCATAGGATTGGTTTTTGTTTTTTATTTTTTATTTTTTAAGTAATCTCTACACCCAAGATGGGGCTCAAACTAGATCAAGCGTCTCATGCTCTAGGGACTGAGCCAGCCAGGCATTCCATATTTCACAAAAAGATTTTAAATCAAATTTTATCTCCTATATAGAGTAACTTCTCAGCTACTCTGTATCTGCCTATATTGTTTTTGTTTTTTGGTTTGGTTTGGTTTGTTTTAGTGGCTTAAAACAAAGCAAATTTATTATCTCATAGTTCTGGAAGTCAGAAGTCCAAAAAGCATCTCCCTGGGCCAAAATCAAGATGTCAGCAGGGCTGTGTTCCTCCTGGAGGCTCTAAGGAAGAATCTATTTCCTTGCCTTTCCAGCTCCCAAAGTCTGACCTATTTCACTGGCTATTGTCCCCCTGCCATCTTCAAAGCCAGCAATGGCCAGTTGAGTCTTTCTCACAATGCCCTCTTTGGTTCTGATTTTTTGCCTCCTTCTTGAGGATTCTTGTATTTACTTTGGGCTCACCTGGATAATCTCCTTATTTAAGGTCAGCTGGCAACCTTATTCCACCTGCAACCTTAATTCCCCCTTGCCAGGTAACAACATATTCACAGGCTCCAAAAATAAGAATGTGGACTTCTTTGGGGAGCTATTACTGCGTCGACTGCATCCCTCATTATACATACCAATTGGCTACTGGTTTTGTGTGTGTGTGTGTGTATCTGCCTCTATCTTAATCATCTTTTCTGTCACAAGAAAAAAATTAAATTTAGGGGGAAAAAACGCCTTTTTATAAAGTCCGTGATATACAAATATTTTGAGAAAATGAGATACAAGCTTAAAATGGAAATACTTTTTATTTCAGTTAAAAATAAAATTCTAAATATATCACAATTTTCACAGATACCCTAAATAATATAAAACATATAAAATTATGAACTGAATTTTAATGTTCATCTTTAACACAAAAAGGTGCCCCCAATCTGATTCTGCATCTTAGAATTGTGGTTAAAACCCTGGGTCTTGGATTCAAATTGCAGCTTGACTACTAGCTCTGTGATGTAAATAAGTTACTTAATTTCATTAACTTTACTTTTCAAATCCTTGAATGTAAGTAATAATGGAGAATTACTGTGTGGATTTAGTAGGGTAGTACTTAAGATTAAGAAATGTTAGTTCCTATTATTACTATGGCAATTCAAATCTGCCAAGTCCAGTGTTCCATACATAAGAAAACAAGAAAGCTGAAAAAATAAAGAACTACAATAAACCTTGAAAGCCAAGTACCTTTTAACAATGCAAATTCCTTTCCAGCTATAGATATTTGGCAAAAAAAAAAAAAAAATCTGATGCATTAAAAAAATATTTGGTGGTATTGTACATAGTAAAGATTAGTATAAATGAAAAGGAACACTTAAATCATTTATTAAATAAATATTTACTAGTGTATATTATGTGCCAGGCCCTTTTCTAAATATTATCTAAGATAGGCAGCCAGTAAAAATAAACTCAACCTATTGAAATTTGTTGAAAGCATTTTAAAAGTAAAGTCAAATAATACATGTATAAAATTTAATGAATAACTAATAATTGGTCTTCCTCCTTCCATACCTGTACTACCTCTGTATGAAACACAACCTTTTCATATCCCTAGACTATAAGTTCTAAGCATTCTTTTTTAAAAGTATCATAATTTAAATAACAAATATACATAAACAAATATTAGCATGGTTCAGTAAGGTAATAATAACTGCAACAGCTAACATTTATTAAGCCTTTACCACAGGTTAAACATGATACAAGTCATTATCTCATTTCCCTCTCACATAGCCCCAAGAGGTAGACATTATTAGTTGCATGTTACCAATGGCAAATCAAGGTCACACACAGTAAGAGGTGGAACCAGGACCCCCACATCTGTCCAACAAAGCCCACTGTTGAAATGCTATGTACTATCGTTGAGGAAATAAGTGAATGCCATCTACAGAAACTAAAAGACAACAATATTGAATTACTACTCTGTGGCATTAATCACAATTATTTAAAATTAATTCCTTAACAGCAGAATGATATATTTAAAATATTTAATTTAAAATTTAAAATTCTAGGATGTTTGTTTCACTTTCTACAAGACTTTAGTGAAGTCAATTTTGCTTCCTAAACATGTCTTTCAAAAGACTTCCATTTTGGTTTAAACACACACACAAACATGCAACAAATCAGTAAAGGGAAAACAGATCTTTATGGAAGGAAAAGGAGGCTCTTTTTGCATGAAGTTTCCTTTAGCAAATTAGATAAAAATAAGAAATGAATATAATTTAGACTGAAATCTTTAGCCCCTTTCAATTCAACTATGTTTTATTTTCCCATAGGTTGTAGGGCAACTTTTTTTGCAACCTGATTTATGTTGTGAGCTTTAAACTATAAATTTTTACAATTATTTTCAGAATATGAACATTTTTCTAATTTGCAATATCCTAAGTTCATTTTTATTCATTTATTTTTCCTATTTTGTGTATAAAAAAATAGAACCATTAATAATATAAGATCATATCTTAAGTGTCTGAAATAGGAGTATGCAGAGTTAGAATGTCTTCTAAATCACATAATATAATAAGGCATATGTTTTTGTTTTACCTTGAAGAAAGAGAACACATATATAAACAATTGTTATTCTATTCCCATCTTCCAAAAGAATATCACTGAGGGGTGGTTAAAATAAATGAAAATTATCTAGTATGAAAACTATCAAATATGAAATTATTCTGAATTAAGATTCTACTTACAACCCTATTCTGATTACTTGATTACCAAAATGGGCTTGGTTATTAAAGTAAATACATTCCCAAACATTCGTCATGCAGGTATTTATTACCTATTTCTATTTAAGAAAACAACTCTCTAATTTTTATTTAAATCAAAAAGCCTTTGGCATTTCACCTCTTCTGCCAAAGTGCTAAAGTATCCTCTTAAAACACATGGGTGTTCTCTGTCTTTCCTTCCTTTCTCTCTCTCCCTCTCACTCCTTCTCTCTCTCACAAACACAGACAATTTATCTTCCTTCTGTCTAAAACAGGTCTTTCCACGGGTCTCTTTTTTCAATATAGGTATGAAATTAACACATTCTTATCTATTATTGTTTATTTAGTAATACACTGCTTCATTACCCACCCCCCCGCAAAAAAAGCATCTTACACGCATTTGTACAGATACATTTGGTATGGAAATTAAAACAAATAGGTGAAAATTGTGTGTATACAGAGAGAAAGCAAACACCTGAATTTAAAAAATGTTAATGCTAAGTTTCTGTTGAAAAATCTCCTGCTAGCCTTATGGGTTTTTCCCTTGTAAGTTAATGACTTAAGAAATCTAAATGAAGGATATAATAGGAATTATTTGTATTATTCTTGAAACTTTTCTATAAACGACATTATTTTAAATTTTAAAAAATAAAAGTAATCAATCAAGGCAAAACTAGGAGTCAGGGTAGAACACAAAACAAGTTGGAACTACAGTTATTTACACTTAGTGGGAGTGGGCCAAAAATTCAGTTATAAGCTTTATAACAATCAACATGAAAGAAGAAATAATAAATTATGTAATTCATTACCCATAAGATAAATACAGATCATTGCTCAGGGAGGAATATATAACAACTATTCCTGGTTCCTGGTACTGAAATGAGAAAGAAATCTTTCCCATGTGTTTTCAGTGTCCTCAATAACATTGTTACAGTAAGTAAAATAAAAGTTTCACAGGGCTGCTTTGTATACCATTACTCATGTCAAGCCAACAGCACAATACCAAAGCAAAATTTACTAAAAGCAATTCTACAGAGCACAAAACCTGGTAGCCCACGTATACAGCTCCCAAACAGCTTTGTTAAACTCAAGGATAAGACCTAGAATACCTACAGGAGTAGACACCTTGCACATTTTTCAGACAATCCTTCCAAAATACTATTTGTCTTGGTCAAACTTTTGGTAACTATTAAATCCCAAGCAGAAGATATGTTCGCTGCAAGAAACCAGCACAGCTCTTTTATGTTACTACTTCTGAGCCATATCCCTTAACAATCACCCAAGCTGGGGATGATGTTGAGATGCTCTTATTTATAAATTTACACGTAAATTTATAAAGTATAATAGCTTTACAGGGACATATGTCTGGATGAAGATCACCTTAACACAAAACAAATCAGCAATTGCTCATAAAAGTTCTAACTCAGGGCCAGAACAATTCCAGCTTGCAAAAAGTTTAAGTATATGCCTACTTCACATAAACAAAACATCCACAGAGCAACATGTTACTGAGAATGATAAAATGCCCATCTACTTTTTAGTATAAACTGGTAATAATATGTACACCTGGGTAATTGAAAGAATTAGAAAGCATTGTTATCTGTGTAACAGAGTAAATTACTAAAGAACAGACATTAAAACTTCAATATTAGAAGAGTTGATATATCACATTTTTTTCTAGTGTCTGAAAATAAAAGCACATCGCATGCTTAATCCTCTTTCTGATCCTTAGCTCCAGAGGGGAATAACTGTTAACAGCCACATGTGAGACTGGCCAGGGAGAGAAACATTCATGTGGCACCACCTACAATATTAGGCTAAAATCATGGATTCATAAGTTTGTCTTTTTCACTAGACTCTGAGCAAGGGATCATAAGATGGTGCTTCTCAAACTTAAGTGTGCATCAACATCACCAAGGGTACTTATTTAAAATGCTGAAGTACAGGGGCGCCTGGGTGACAGAGTTGGTTAAGTGGCTGCCTTCAGCTCGGTTCATGATCGGGTCCTGGGATCGGGCCTCGCGTCGGGCCCCCTGCTCCGCGGGAAACCTGCTTCTCCCTCTCCTCCCGCTTGTGCTCTCTCTCACTATCTCTTTCACTATCTGTCTCTCTCTCTCAAATAAATAAATAAATAAAAATCTAAAAAAAAATTAAAAATAAAAAAATAAAATAAAATGCTGAAGTACAATTTTGAAGTAAAACACCTACATTGCTCTTAGTGGTATGTTTTTAAAACTTCATTTCATACTTGTCTTATAGGATTTTAAAGATATGCTCTAAGATAATGTTCAATGCAAAATCAAAAAAAAAAGTCAGTAAGTCGATAAAACACAGTTCCGCAACCAGCATAACACTGAAAACAGAAGGGAAATGTCAGATACATAAATGACTATGAGGAGGGGATTTTTATTTACAGAATATCTAACTTCTGAGTCATTAAAATAATTTTATAAAAATATAATACCTCTTTCACCATAGCTGGCGCGGTCCCCCAATGATGAGGAGTAGGGGCAGAAAGAATGGACGAGGAAACCGAGAGAGACAGGCAAGAGAGCAGGAAAGGGCCATCACAACTAAGAGCAAAGAGGTCATCCTCCTTTCTCCTCCCCACCTTAATGCCTCCTTAATAAAACTCCAATTTAGTCCTGAACTTTGTAACAGCCAACATAAAGTAAGAATTACAATAAAAAAGAGAAAAAGAAATTGGAACGGAGTA
Source organism: Halichoerus grypus (assembly GCF_964656455.1). Taxonomy (NCBI): domain Eukaryota; kingdom Metazoa; phylum Chordata; class Mammalia; order Carnivora; family Phocidae; genus Halichoerus; species Halichoerus grypus. The sequence goes on from NC_135723.1 coordinate 58,424,800, forward strand.
GTATGAGAAGTGCCCATTTTCAGGCACATGATTTCAGCATATTTTTCAAAAATGAGTACCCATGATATAAAAAAATCAACTGCCAAATATAGAAACTGATATTTACCCGAGTTAGACGTCATAAGGCAATCCAGGAATCTGCTCACTGTGTGCATTATCCGAGCCCAGCCCAGCTGTCCCTGGTCTCCTTTCCTCCCAGTTAAGAGTCATCATTACCAGAACAATTTCACCACTGAAGTTTAAGTTCTTGACGCAATTTAAAAAATGTCAAATTAAAACTCTGGGAAGGAACCTCATGGAATAAAATGTGTGCTAGCAACATGCAACAGCTGATGCGACTTTGTGAAAACAGACGGCCTCTCCACCCGCCGTGAGCACCAGCCTAGGGCGGGTGGGCTGTGGTCTCTCACTGCAATGAGGCTGCCAGTAGTTACCTCAGGGGCGTGTAAGGCTGTAAAACAGTCTGACTCGGGATCTGTAGTTTGTTCATGAATATTTGAAACACAACGACCTCTTAAAAACATGGGAAAAGACTTAAAATCCAAAAAATATACATCCCACTCCAACTCCGTATGAATAAATGCTATGATACAACTTATTCAAAATCAATGCAGATATGGTAGGCTCTTATGATAAGATATTCCATTACACATTTTCTACAAATTCAGCCTGTAATTAAATCATGGATGAATAGACCATGATGTGTATTCTCCCCACAAAAAAAATTTCTACATATATAATGTTACATCGATCTTCCCAATAATGAGATAATAGTTATTAAACAAATCAATGAATTCAGTTAAGGTCCCTTCATCTGGATATCCTCAAGTCTCATGCAAGAAAGTTGTAATGTATTTTTTTGAATATCAAAATACATTAAATTAGAGAAAAGAAAGAACTCTTGGGGCGCCTGGCTGGCTCAGTCAGTAGAACATGCAACTCTTGATCTCGGGGTTGTGAGTTCTAGCCCCATGTTGGGCATAGAACCTACTTAAAAAAAAAAAAAAAGAACTCCTCTAAATTCCTCACAGGATGGAAAATTATGGAAATTTGACACTTGGTCCAATGATCTCTCACCAACCATTAGAAATCAGGTGTGGTATTAAAACTCCATACACGGATAAGAATTAGTACAATCATTAATTTGTCAAATGATGACTTTTTCAAGGGGTAAATAGCAAAAAATATTCCATGGATGTCACAATAGACAATGAATTGTCACAAATTAATAAGAAAAAGATAAACAGTTTAACAGAAAAATAGGTGAAGAATATGAACCAGGCAATTCATAGAATAAGTACAAAAGCCAATAAACATGAGAAAAGATAGTGTTTACTGATTTCCTGTCTCTTCACCAGCTCTCCTCACCTTTACTAGAATGTAAGTCCCATGAACTCAGAGACTACGCTGTCTCATCCACTGTGTATCCCCAGTGCCAAATAAGTGCCTGGACACACAGTAAGGGCTCATTAAATTTTGCTGAATGAATAAACGAACTTCACTAAAAACTAAAGAAAACAAAGTAAAACGGGATACCACTTTTTAACTCTGTGAGACGTAAAAACTAAAAAGATTAATAACACCAAACAGTGGGGAGGACGGGAAGAGATGATACTCTCATGCATTACTTTTGGGAATGTAACTTCCTACAGTTCTGGGTATGAGAATTTGACAATATCCTAAGAATTCAACTCCCAAGAATCTATCCTACAAAAATCAAGCACAGGTTCATTAACAGTGTATATGCCAGAATAGATACCAAAACACAATCTGTGATAGAAAAATGGAACATGTCCAGCAAGAAAGACGTTATGAAACCATTTTAAATAATGCTTACTGTTTAAATATGCATGTGTAGATCTACGTGTATTAATGTGAAAAGGTATGGACTAACATAGAAAGATGATCATGATACTTAAGTGAAAAACATAAGGTATAAAATAATATGTAGAGTGATATCCCATTTTTAAATTCAAAAAATCTGATATGATATTCTGCACACACACATTTGTACAATTCAGGAAAAAATGTCTAGAAGGACATATCCAGAACAATTAATAGTTCTTACTTCTAGGGATTTTTGTAATACAAGCATGTATTACGTTTATAAGTTTACATAGTAGAATTTTTTAAGTGAAAAAGAAAGAGTGTGTAAGGTTTTTAAGTAATTTAAATTAAATCAATTTATATTATTTAAATCTAGAAAAGCTTTAACCACTAAACTAAAAGATTCAGTTTAATCAATATGTGTAGTTTTATGATAAAATAATACAGCTTGAAAACAATCCTCTCAACTCATATGAAGGTATTACACTTTGAGAATGTTCACAGACCTGGCTATTCTTCAAATAGGCCAAGTCTCATGTATCCATACAAGCTTTCATTCTACCTAGAATGTGCTACCCCTCACCTTTCTTCTCTATACCACGCCTGGCCACCCTCACTGCCTAGATAGCTTCCAGCTCACCCTTCAAGATCTAACTCAACTCTGAAAAGTCTTCCCATTGTGACATAATGAAACATTTGCAAGAAAACAGATTTATTAAAAAAGATTAAATGAGGGGTGCCTGCGTGGCTCAGTCGGTTAAGCATCTGCCTTCGGCTCAGGTCACTCTCCCCCTGCCTGCGCTCTCTCTCGCTACCTCTCTCTCAAATAATTTAAAAAATCTTAAAAAAAAAAAAAAAAGGAAAAAAGATTAAAGGAAGATATATTCTCTGATATTAGATCATTCTAATTCTTACTACTGATTTTTAGTGTAAAAAAGTCACTTACGTGAAACAAAATAGTCATTGATTGTTAATTACCCAGATATTTCTGCGTTTTCTAAAAATCTCAAATTGATTATAGAAATGAAACAAACCAAAGGCTTCAAGACAAACCCTGTTCTGGGAAAAATATTGATGGGTTTTCAGAAGTCCACATGTACTAAGCATGTTCTTGGTTGGAAAACAAGTATTTATGATGAATTTAAATTTTTTTCCAAAATGAAATAATCTAAGTTTTTTGATATTACAAAAATAACACAATAATGTATTTTGTGTTCTGTTCAACTTTGGTGCCTTCAAACTGATTCATGTAAAAACATGCACAAAAATCATTGTGCCAGGCTGTAACTGGTATTCCAAATTCCACCTGGAAAATGAATTTTATGGCTAGCCTGAAACTTCTAAAATCCTGAAGTTTTAATAGATATGCTGACACAACCTTAACCATAACAGTTCTAGCAACTGCTGCTATAATAAATCTGTCCGTTTCTGTAATGCCTATGACAAATCCATTAATATGAATGATGTACATTTCACATAGCACACCGCACAGCAACTGCACGTTATGTCATTTCCATTCTGAGTAGCAAATCAGTAATCAATATTTGTAAAAGCAGCAGCTAATCCTTTGTAAAATCACTGGTTCAGTGATTGAAGAGTTTGCTCAATCTACACAGTTAATCCCTCTTCATCTGCTGAGCCCTCTATTTATCCCAGTCCCTCACAGTGCTAGCTACGGCAGATTAATACATCTCCACACGTTAAACATGACCTGACAATTGACACAGGATATTGCTGACAGGATAAGCTCTACAAACCCTGGCCTTTTCAAAAGGAAGCTTAAAATTAACATTCAGAAACCCAAAGTTTACAAATAGGCTCACCAAGACCCCTTCCCAGCTCCAGTCACCTGATTTATTGAGCTCACACTCGGCAGGCAGGAAATATATCCCTATTTTTGGTTTGAAAAGTCTTCTGGCTGATTCCAGAATGCCTATTCATAAAGCATGCCACATGTTATTAATTTTTTAAGTCAAGGCAAATAGAAGTTTTCTGGCCAGGAAAAGAGCATCTTACGTACAGAAGCATTTGGAGGATTCTTATATATGAAGTAGAGGTTCTCAGCTAATGGTATTTCAAAGTTCTACACTTGAAGAAAATCTCAAAAAAAAAAAAAGTATTTTCATACAGCTTTGGATGGAAAGAAAGATGCATTTTCATAGTGAAAACTGATGGACAATATTAAAAAATAAAGTGTTCTGTGCTAGATGAGTTAGATGAATATAACAAATTCCTCTTTAAGAATATATTAAATTTTATTTACAGACCAAACATAAATTTCCCTAATGAAGTAACTGCAATTCTGATAGTCTATGCATCCTTAATTGAGACGACTTGAAGGGAAAGAAAATGCAAATTCACATCAAATTAAGAGTTAAAAGTACAGAGAAAAATGATTTCCTAATCCAATATATTGAATGAAATTATTTTTTAAAGATAACATGAACAACCCCTTCACACGTACAACATCTGCTTACTTGTGTCTAATAAGGAATACCAAACATGCTATTAAGTCTTACACTTTCCATGCCTCTGGAGGGCAAGCCACAGAAAGGCTGAGAAGAAACAGCAGGAGAAGATCAGCAAAAAGTACAGATTTTTGGGAGAGGAATGAATGAGTGGTGAGTAATATCAGTAATATTAGTTGCTTCAGAAAGGCCAAGAAAGAGAAGTACTAGAAATTGTTCACTGAATATGGAAGTTAGGAGGCTACAGTCATTTTACTCATCTTGCTGAGATATCAGGGAAGAGGCAATGTGGATAGAAGCCAGTCATCATTAAGGAATGAAAGAGAGAAAGCAGAACCAAAAAAAGATCACTGGCCTTTAAAAAAAAAAAAGAAAAAAAACACCTCAGTAGTGAGGGGAAGAAGAGAGGGAATGACAGCCAGGGAGTAAAGCATTTCCAATTTATTTTCTAATTCAGTATCTGTAGCAATAGTCCCTTTCCATACCAAATTCCACTTTAATGCAACAACTGGTCTTCAAATTACTAAAAGCTGATACTGCAATTTTAAAAATCGGATCATTTTAAACCATACTTAATAGTAATACATTCATATGTAATGTTACAAAGTGAATTTAATAGGTTAAAAATGATGACTAGCATTTGAAAATTTAGGGTGACATCTGTAATGTAATGCAAAAATGTCTTATGTGGTATATTGCATATTTTTAAAATGCAATCTTAAAATCTAATCGCTTTTCAGATATTAAGCAAAATAATTTGCTAGTCAGTTGAATTTGCTATAAGAAGAATTATACACATCACCAAATCTTACAAGACAACTGGTTCTAATTAGCCTTACTGAAAGAAACTCTAGGTAGAGTGAATAAAAAGACAGCAATCCTAGTTCAATAATATAGGTGATCTGTCCATGTCAAAAACATGGCACATTAGAGAAGTAAAGATGTTTGCCAACAGTTAAGAAAAATAAATTTCAAAATTCTTTTAACCATAAAAATTACTTAGAGGCTGCAGTCACCAAGGCTACTCCACACCATCTTGAAATAGTGATACTTCTCTAGTACATTTAAATTATGATACTGCAAAGTTCAGTTTATGTATAACTTTAAAAAAACACATCTATTGTACAAACTATATATTTACTCATTGGACTCTTTTAGGCTAACTGTTAGTTGTCTTTGAACCTCTTAATGAAAGGCCTTTAAACCTCTGGACATAGGATTATTTCAGTGTTCTCTCTCATGCAAACACATACATAAAATGTGCGTGACATGCACACACACACACAATGCTGCCCAATAAATCCTAGAAAAGATAATGTTTGATTTACTTTTAAAATCACAGTGATGTTCATAAACAGCCTATATTTTTAAATACAACAAAAATAATTTCCCAAGAAACAGTAAAAAACACCTATTGTTTAAAATGAAGGCAAATGAATGTTTCAAAGGAGGGCAATTTATCAAGGTTTTCAAAAGTTTTTCATACTCTTACCTAAGACACCCAAGTAACCAAAATCATAAATTTTCAAGTCAATTTACCCATGTTAACATGCATAGCCAGAGAACAAAATAATACCCATATAAGATCAAGCATGTAACACTGGCTTCCTTAACAACAAATATTAACTGAACTAACTTGCTAGTCAAGATTTAGTAAGGAGGCCTACATCCTATAGGATATAAGGAGGAAGGAGCATTGTATGTCATCGACCAATTGAAGTTACCTGTTCTGAAGAAAATGTTATCTTCAATATGAATGGATATTTTTCCAAAGAAGACATACAAGTAGCTAACAGACACATGAAACGATGCTCAACATCACTCATCATTGGGGAGATACAATTCAAAACTACAAGGTATCACCTCACAGCAGTCAGAATGGCTAAAATTAACAACACAGGAAACAACAGGTATTGGTGAGGATGTGGAGAAAGGGGAACCCTCGTGCACTGTTCGTGGGAATACAAACTGGTGCAGCCATTCCAGAAAACAATATGGAGGTTCCTGAAAAAGTTAAAAATAGAACTACCCTATGACCCAGTAATTGCACTACCAGGTATTTCCCCAGAGGATACAAAAATACTGATTTGAAGGGATACACGCACCTTGATGCTTATAGCAGCATTATCAATAATGGCCAAATTATGGAAACAGCCAAATGTTGATGAATGGATAAAGAAGATGTGGTACATATATACAATGGAATATTACTCAGCCATCAAAAAGAATGAAATCTTGCCATTTGCAACAACAGGGATAGAGCTAGAGAGTATTATGTTAAGCAAAATCAGTCAGTCAGAGAGAGACAAATACCATATGATTTCTCTCATATGTGGAATTTAAGAAACATAACAAATGAACATGGGGGGGAAGACGCAAACCAAGAAACAGACTCTTAACTATATAGAACAAACTGATGGTTACTGGAGGGAAGGTCAGTGGCGGACGGGTGAAATAGGTGATGGGGATTAAGGAGGGCCCTTGTTGTGATGAGCCCTGGGTGTTGTATGTAAGTGATGAATCACTAAATTCTACACCTGTAACTAATATTATTCTATATTTTAACTAACCAGAATTTAATAAAAACTTGAAAAAGAAATGTTATCTTCAAGTCTGAGACTTCAGATTTCTACAAATATTTTCATTTATATTTTAATAAATACCAAAAATTTACTTTGTATCAATAAAGCCAGTCTTCTTGTGTTTTTTAGTCACATTAATAAGATCAAAAGTATTAAGATTTTCCATATTAGAAAATCTCAAAAAAAAAGGAAAATTAGTGGTTTCACTGAAAGTGAGCTAGCAATGCCACACATTTCTTTGTAGATTCAGACATAAAGATATAAAGCTTGAATTTTTTATTCTAAAGAATTCTAAAAATACAAAGGCAAAAAAAATTTTCTTTCAAAATTCATCGCATTATTATGGTTCAACACGCCATATCAGAAGGCATATGATGTCAATTTTTCCCAGCACAATGATGCTAACTTTCATCACCTGCTTAAGGTGGTATCTGCCAATTTCTCCCTTCCACATTATTTTTCACTTTATAGTTAGTATTTTATGAGGAGATTCTTTAAGATAATATAAATATCCTGGTTCTTCCTCTTTCACCCACTAAGTCTTAGCATCCATTGATGATTCTTGTCTGAATTATTTCTATCATGACTGCAAATGGCAGTTTCCAAATTTTTTTTCTAATAAATGAAGATGTCAAATACTCTTTATATCGAAAAAGCAGAAAGCTAGAAAAACAACTATGATTTGGGAACTGAATATTTAGGAAACAGAAATAGCTGATTCTTACCCTGGTAAATTCTGCAAACATGATTTGGTGTGTGTGTGTGTGTGTGTACGTACACATGCATGCAACTCAGTATATTGTCTCATAATGCATCTATCAGGAACAATTATGCAATAAAAAATAGTAATAGCATAGTCATCTTTAAGGGAAGAAAAATAAAACATAGATTAGAAGTCAGAAGACTGCTAGTGTCAGCCCCTAAACTTAATCGTAGGTACCTAAATGATTCAACCTTTCTAGACTTCACTTGTAAAATAAGAGACATAGGCTAGATAATCTGTAAGCTTCCTTACAAGTAGTATTGTACATTCTGATAATACTAAAATATGTTGATTTACACAAGGATGTTTTCAAAAATCTTATCTTTATCAAATACCTTTTATGCCCATCAGAAAAAAAAATAACACTACAACTGGAAGAAAGTGTAATAACTGTTTAGGTAAGGCTTACCTAATAATACCACAAAGGAAATAAAATCATAATTCCTCTCAGGAACCTTCTCATTATGATTTATAACACAGCAGTCATTACTCTATTGTTCATGTTACATAGTGTAAATGTCCTCCAACACAGAGAAAGAAGGCATTGTTTCTGCAAAATAGGTGTTATAACTTGTTAATATGCCAACTTACCCCTAGGTATAGCTGGTGATAATAAGGTTTTTAAATGATAATGGGTCTGGGACCTGAGGACTCAAACCAAAGGGTACATCAGCCTATTCTAATCAAACATCCTGGTTTCTAAAACTCTTCTCCCAGACTCAACAAAGAAAACAAATCTGAACTCTTGTGCAAACTTGCCTTGATGGTTTAAAGGAGAGGAAGCCAACAAGTAGAGCTGAAGAATAAAACAGCACTAGCGTACATTTAATGATAAGGAGGGGATGCAATTGATATTGACAACGTTTTAGTGACCTTGCAATTACAGAGCATAGGTACACTATCTAGGCTGGAGCCAGCTATACATACGTACATTTTACATAGAATATATAAGAATATGCATGCTTGTGCATAAATATTTATAGCATAAATATTTACTAAAATATAATAAATAATGTAGCTGGATTTCTCTGTATTTGTGACTTAATATTTACTTTCTTCACCTATAAAGTAGAAATCAACAAGCTGGTTGTCAAAAAATGTACAAACCTGACAAAGTACCACAGATTTAGTAAATTCTAATGAATAAGTAAGTACTGTGTATAAAACAAAAGTTGGTATCTTTATAAAAATATAAAAATAATTTAAATGATCAAAAGAAAAGCTGAAGCACTTTTATGCAGATCACTCTTTCAATACGCGGCAAAAATATGACACCAGAAAAGCAGCAAAAAGAAAGTTATATTCAATAATGTCCAAGTTTGGGCAGATGCATAAGGTTACTTAAAATCTAGACCATTCGAGTTTTATTCATCTTCTATTCCCACTGGACAGTGCCTGGAACATAATCATTTAATAAATGCATGTTGAATAAATAAGGGTTATTAAATAAAGATATATATTATAGGGATCATCCATTACACCAAAAGATTAGCTTTACTTTTTACGTTCAACTACGGTAACAATGGTGGACCATAAAGTCAAATTATGCCTTCCAAAGGAAATAAAACTTACAGTTAAGTCATTATGCACTATGCATATATCAGAAAAACCAAGGCCTACTGGTTTTTTTGTATGCAGCACTTTACAAAAGCACTTGGCAAACATTCAGCCAGCCAGAGGAAATTCCAAGTGAAACTCAATCCATGTGTGTGTTTGTTCTGTGGGAGTCAATTATTTTTACGGCATGTAACTTTAATTGGTGGCAGATACAAAATACTTTATAGTTACGCTACATGTTGATTTCGTTATGCACAGAGCCTAGAATATTTAACCAATAAACTTTTAACAGTAACGGGAAATTGTGCATACTTATGATAATGCTGGGTCCAGTGACAACACTTAGCCTGTTCTATAGGCTTTCAAGTAGTTTTATTAGATAAATCCACTGCTGATCTTGATGACTCAGTCTGTCATCTATAAAACACATACCCATGTGGGATGATGATAACATTCTTCAGAAATATACTTTGTATGATTTGGAGTTTAGACTTATTTTAAACTCCCCCAAAACAAAGGGGCCAATTCAGGTATGAATTATGTAGGCCCACAACCGGCAGCCATAAACGTCCCCTCCTACCCACTTACTATGACTGTTACTCACAGATTGGCTGAGGGCATCGAAGAATAGAATGAGATGCCATTTTACATTTTCCTCTTCCTGTCTCCCCACTGAGGATATAAAGGTTAAAACCCTCCTTTTTTCCATTTCAGGCTATATGAACTGAGATTTATTGCCCTCCTGAGGATGAAGACAAGATAACTTGTATTAAGTTAGCATTTTCCTTGGGCATTTCTTGGCATGCTACAGGCTTTTCTAAGTTGGATTTACTCTGCATCTTCTAGCTAATACATTTCCAAAGGAACATGAACAAACACCAATTTAATACAGTGATTCTGCAACTGGATAGCAGGATGAAGTGCTGGGCACCTTCCCACAATTTCTCCCTTTTTCTTCTCCAACTAAACCTCATAACCTCAATTATGAGCTTTATTTCAGAATAAAATATATTTTTCACACAGTCTCTATTCCATGTCAACAATGCATGATAGTCATTATTCAATGAGCAATAAATATTTATTATGAACCTGGCCTTTGTCACAAACAACGTTAGATCCTGGAGAGACAAAGACAAAGTCAACACAGGTTCTGCCTTTAACGGGTTCATACCTTGCAACTGAACAACAGGTGATGAAACAATAAGGGTAAGTGTTCCATAAGCTTAATACAAAACCTAAATCAAATACAACCGCAATGGTAAGACTGGGATAAAGCTACTGTAAGGTAGGACATGGGAAGCCCAGTGCCGTCAGGAAAGAAGGGGTCTCCATGTTCTTTCACCTTTCATACATTTGTATCCTATGCTCTCACATTCCAAACTACTTGCAATTCTCTAATGTTCTGTCTTACAAACCAGTGATTCAGGTCTCCAAATGTGGAATCTGGAATGCTCTCTGAGGGAACCAAAATGATAGCTGGGACTTCTAGGAAGTCAAGAGTTGAAATCATTAATTGATTTGATATTTAGAAAAAAAATTGTAAATGTTTAAGAATATTCTAAATTTAAAGAAAAGAACAAATATTTCAAATTTTCCAATTTGAATTTTTCAAATTCAAATTTTAACATAAAATACAGCTTGCCTGGAGATGGTAGCCATTTGGTTCCTTCAACTCCAGAGGATGAAATTCAAATACGCTCCTAAATAGGCCAGAAAAAGAAGTGAGGTGATCGATATACTCTTCCAGATACTTGAATATAACACAAAATAAAGTCTAAACTATGGATTTTTCAGAGGTATTAGAAGATATTTTGCTCTCCAAAGAAACTAAATGATAACAGGAAAAAGGGAAATAAAATTTGCTTCTGACAAAACTTGCTAAATATTAAACAAGTACACTTTAAGAGTCTTTGAATATTTGACACTTCCTCAGATGTGCAGGACTTCTGAAGATTTAATTTTAATCTTCTTTCATCATTCTTGCCATGCCTCTAGGCACTGATAACAGACTGATCAGTCCACACCCCCAGGCGGTGTATTCTTCTGCTTATCCACAGGGTAGCAGTGTGTTTCAAAATAAGATCACCACTGTGGGAAAATAGTGAGTACCCAAAATGTCTGTAGAAAGAAGCTGTTCCTTTTTTGTACACAAACCTAAGAATACTAAATAATGAGGATAACAGGCTGTTGCAGAAATCCAGAGTGCGGTGTCGAGACTAACAAACAACAAAATACTTGAAGGGAGGAGTAATAAGAAAACATGTCAAAGAGAAGCATGGATGGTATTTTGAGGTAAAAACAGGAAAACAGACTACATTCCTGGTAAAATACTACACACTCATTGTTTTACAATTCAGAATCTAGAAATGAACTGATTTCTATGTATTTAAACTAAAATCCTAGAAATATATAACTTTATGAGCTGTAAATCTGACATGGAATCCCAGCAATTACATTTTACATAGGTTCTACTACAACAAAGGTAGTACAGAATCCTTTTGATGACCTTGAATTGATTTCTGACCACTGAGACCAAAGTCAAAACACTGCCATGCTGTAAGAATTATAGTGACAAGTCTAAAAGTTGTTATAGGAAAATCATTACTGGTGAATAAGAAAGCAGTTACTTTTAAGAGCTGGGAAAAAAACATTTCAGGGAGGCAAAATTCATAGTACTTAACAGTACAGAGCTGGGTTTAGTGTAGGCTCCCTTGAGAACGTAAGTTATTTAACCTCTATTGAGCCTCAGTTTCCCCAGCTGCAGAAGTAGATAATAAGAGCACAAATCTCATAAGACTATTTTGAAGATTAAATGAAGCAAATTATGTAAAGCAAAGAACAGTATTTGACAGTTTTCCAGGCCCTTTTGTTTCCATATTCTATAATTCTGCTAATAATCAGTGCTATACACATACTCAGACTTTCAAGCACTGAGATCATCTGTTATGTCTGTAAAGAGCATAGCATACTGGTCAAAGTCATGGGCTCAGGAGTCAGACAGGGCTGGTTTCCCAGTTCAACTTCTTCCACTCAATAGCTGGGTGACCTCAGGCAAGTCGCTTTTCTGGGAAGGCAGATAACACCTTATACCAGGACATATATTTTTTAATGGGTCTAAAAGGAATATATTTTGTGATTAAGTAATGTAAACATAATACAAACATTACATATATACTACAGTATATATAAAATAAATTTAAAACAAAAATAAATTTATTTCCTCTCCTTCATACAATTAAAAAAACAAATAAATGAATTACAATGATCTTTATTGTCAACATTAAAAGCAGCTAAAAAGATCATTTTTTTAGACAATGTAATGTCTGCCTGAATAGCCAAGAAATTCTAAACTTAAGTCTAGAATTTCAAAGGACTCAGGAAGTTAAGTCCACTAATTAAAATGAACTAGGAAGCAATAAATTTGAATGGGTGACAAAACTGAATTTAAAAACAGTTTCATAAAACACAGTCATGTTGTGTTCTTAATTTTACTGTGAATAGAAATTTGAATCTATCAATAACTCCAAATAAAGTTGTGGGGGGGAGGGATAATAAGTTTTTAAAAACTTATTAAGAATGACTTACAACTGGTCATTAAATATCTGTTTATAAAATACAAGAATGATTCTAATAAGATATTTTCTCTACAACCTTTTTTTGCACCGTGAGTAAACCCATTTTTTCTTACAGAGAGAATATAGCCTCCTGCCCTTATTACCACAAATTCTGAACTAAGATTCCATTAATTTTATAAGCAGTTCTCTATATGCCATAGATCAGAAAAATCTGAAGCCTAACTATATTCGATGAAATGTAATAAAGATAAACTGCAACTTTGTTCAGTGACATCGAATATCCCAATTAATATCCAAGACAGAAACAGTATCATTTTAATCTTTCTCTGATCCCCAAATTGATAGCCATACAACAAAGCGCCTCCATTCATATCAGTTATAAAATATACTCTGAAGTTAGGATTAGCTTCTTATTGTAAAGTGAGGCAAAACTTTCACAACGGACATTGGATATCACTGCACAAACGAGATTTATACTGGAGAATCTATTCAAGTATACCATCAAGATCCAAGTTCTAAGTGTTGGTCAGGCAATTGTTACAATGGGAATTTCAGAGTGAAAGGTTGGATTTATAGAAGACATGGAAGCTGTAGGCCTCTTATGAATGTTGGAAGATAGTAAGCATAAAGGACAAATGCTGATGGCTTGTGAAGAGGCCAGCCTAATAAAAGCAAAGAGCCTTAAAACACAAGCCAAGGAGTTTGGACTTGATTCAGTAGGCTATCTGCAACTGCTGTAGGATCTTGAGAAAGGGAACGATTCTATCAATGTAGTATTTTATAAAATCAATCTGGCAGGATGGAATTGGAGCATAAAGTGAATTTAAGAGATCTTTTAGTTTAGGAAGCAGCCATAGTAAGTCTTTGTGATGAGGCTCCAGACAAAATAGTAGCATTGAAAGTAGCTCTCTTTCATTCACTCCTTCCATAGCAAGAGCCTATTATATGTTGGGTCCTGTGCTGAGCATGAAGATTACAATGGTAAACAAGACTCACAGCTCTTTCTTTCATGGAGCATACAATACAGTGTGGGAAGTGGACAGAAGAACAAATAACAAACACAAATACTACAAATTGTGTTAAGTGCAATTTACAAAACAAACAGGGATGCAGGGGGCAGAGAAGGAGGCTCTTTTTAGAAAGGATGATCAAGAAGGAGGAGATGAATTTTAAGTTGAGACCTAAACAATGTGAAGGAACCAAATTAAGACTAAGAATGTTTTTTGGCAGAAAGAACAGCATGTGTAAAAGCAGGAAAAGGTTTGGTTTGTTCAAGAAACTTAAATATGGCCAGTGTAGCTACAGCACAGTGAGGGAAGAGAAGGCCAGCACAGGACAGGACTAGAGAGGAGGCAGAGACTCATCATGCAAGATAATATACATTGGCCTTGTTCAGAAACTGGAAGTTTATTTTTCAGTGTAATGGGAAACCACTTGAGGATTCTGATCTGGAAAATGACATAAAACGTAAAAAACTAAAATAAAATAGAGGAAACAGAAAAATTTTTTAAAAATTAGATATAAATAATTGATATAAAACACTTGAAGTCCAATTTTTGAAAGAGAGAGAGAGAGCTTGCAAGGAGTGGGGAGGGCAGAAGGAGAGGGAGAGAGAGAAGCTTAAGCAGGCTCTACGCTCAGCACGAAGCCCAACATGGGCCTCAATCTTATGACCCTGAGATCATGACCCGAGCTGAAATCAAGAGTTGGCCGCTTAACCAACTGAGCCACCCACCCAGGTGTACCCACTTGAAGTCCATTTTAAAAAAACAAGTAATTTGTGTTTTAAGACTGGAGAATCTGTTGTACAATAATCCAATCTACTAAAGTCATCACTAAAAACAGGTTGAAATAATTTCACTTTGAAGGTAACTGAACTGTACTGATTAAGCCCTAACTAGTACAAACATTATAATCCAGGAGTGCCAGAAGTGAGAACCAAAGGAACACACACTTACCTCTTATTCAAGAATTGTAACACCAATAGAAAGTACTTATAAGGTACAGACTTGTGAGAAAACCACAAGATAAATTTGAAAGCTCAACTAGCCTATTTTCAGCACTGACTGACTTTGGACAAGTTGCTTAACCTCTATGTGCTGTCTCCTGTAAAATAAGACAAACTTATAGCCCAGAGTTGTTGTGTGGATTAAATGAGTTAATGCATGTAAAATACTGAAAAGCGAGTGCTCAATAAATGTTTGCTGCTGCTTTTATTTGGTAGAGATGTTTTATTCTGCTTAGTTCAATCCATACTTCTATCATGCCTCTGAAAACCACACAATGGGTTCTGGATGACCTAAATACTTTCCATTCTTGCATGGAGGCAATCTAGACCTGGGTGGATAGTAAGTATTTTTGACTTTTGGGCCATAAAGAGTCTTATCACAACTACTCAATCTACTGCTATAGCCTAAAAGTAGCCACAGGTAATACAATAATTAATGACCATGGTTGTGTCCCACAAACTGGGCACTGAAATTTGAATTTCCTATTACTTTCATGTGTCACAAAATATTATTCTTTTGATTTTTTCAATCATTTAAAATACAAAAACCACTCTGAACTTACTATATAAAACAGACTATATAAAACAGGTGGAAGGCCATGGTTTGCCAACCTAGACACTTATAATATAAATATATGACTCACTCATAATTTCTCCATATATAAAACCAAAGCGAATGTAATCAGCTTTCCTAACTTCTAAATGTTCAAATAGCAAAATTTATTTTCACATAAGGAATAATATCTAGCTCATGGGCTCAATTTTTTTCTCCAATTTGCTGCAGTGCAACATACCAATAAAAAACCATGGCTAAAACAGTGCAAAAGGCTATGATACTAGGTTTCCTTTGGGTCTGAAGCTGTGCTACCATATGAATGATATGGCTACACAACTGAAACCTTACAGAGTTCATAACTGTAACAGAAAAATTTCTATTGTGATACTAACATTGTTTACCAATGCTTATTGTATAAGATAACCAGAACTGTTGCCAGTTTTCATTAACACAACAAAAGAAGATATTTATCCAATCTCACTAAACCCCTGCCAACAGATATACTTTTAATAAAAGGGGAAGATGGAAGCTTATCCCTCAGCAATATACAATCAATACAAATGTGATACAAGACAGTCTGTCAAACAGTGTGTCTTACATAACATTAGCTCTGAACAGAGCAGGGTGTATCTAAAACCCAGTGGGAAAAATAATGTTTTGCGGGACTTTTCTCCTAGTAAAAAAGATGAAGTCTTTCGGTAAAAATAAAGGCATATTTGCTCACTTTGCATATAATTACAATTCGTTAGAGTAAAAATTCCATATATCTGTCAAAAGAAGATGGAACTGCAAATGCCAACCTGGGTACCCCTGCTCCTGGCAGAGATATTTGCATATTTACCTGCTACTAAACCAGTGAACCAATTTTGCAACAAATCCTTAGTTCAAAAAGAGGCATATTAATGGGGACCTTTTATAAGGAAGTTAGGTATGATCTCTGGGCTTTGTGTAGCTGCCATTTTTATTTCACTTAAATACTGAATCAATGACAACTCCTAAATAAAAACACAGGACTTTAAATCAAAAGCTAAGACTCAACGTTTGGTAAGTCCCTTTCTGCTCATCCATCACCAGGTCCCGTGACTTGACCTCCTTAAGGATCTCCATCACTTTTGTCTTGGTCATCACCTCCATCACTCCTCTGGATCAAGCTACTGTCAGCTCTCCCCAGACCTCAGAACAGCCCCTTCGCAGCACCCACTCTGACCACTGTCCTACACACTGTTCTTCGGCCTCTCTTCAAACCTCAGCCCGACTATTTCTTTCTCCAAGAAGCCTTCCTGACTAGATCAGATTCCCCTGTTAGTATCATGTACCTCTCCTTTATGTCATGTGAACTTGTAAATAATCCTCTTTCTAAATGCTTCTATGCCTGTGTGATTAATGTCTAGTTTCTCCAGTAGACTTTAAGCTTCAATGGGGGCAGGGTTGATGTATTCCCAATACCTGGCACGATCCAGGCACCTAACAAGAGTTTGATGATTTTACTGATTGCTATAAATGCTCTAAGACATTATATCATTTGTATACATGTTGAGGAATTTTTTTGTTGGCACTGAAGAATCACCGTAATCTGGTAGTTCGGTAACTGATAATTAATATAAGGTAGTGATAAGTCTCAATCAGCCAAAACGTCGGACTTACCAGAACAAAATCAGATATAAATTACCCTATGGTAAATCAAATTATAATCAATAAATATTATCTTAGGCATCTT
This sequence comes from Halichoerus grypus, assembly GCF_964656455.1. Taxonomy (NCBI): domain Eukaryota; kingdom Metazoa; phylum Chordata; class Mammalia; order Carnivora; family Phocidae; genus Halichoerus; species Halichoerus grypus. Next base: position 58,441,853 of record NC_135723.1, read on the forward strand.
CTAAAGAGATTGGTTACTTTTTATTTTAAAAAGGTAACTAAAAAAGATTATATTAAAAAATGCATTTTAGAAACATGCACAAAAAGAACACCATAATGTATCAAATTCTGCCTTTCCTGAAATACATATATTATTCTAGATTGCTCTCCTGAGCTCCAGACCCAAATCAAACTGCTGACATTGCCACTTGCATGTCCACAAAGCAGTCTCAAAGTAATATTTTTGAGCTCTCCCAAATCATTCCTCCTCCTCGAATTGCCATGGTGAGATGTACATTCTCCATTCATTTACCAACGGCCAACATCTAGGAGTTATCATTGACTTTATCCTCTCCAATCTTATCTACTCAGGTTCCTAAATAGCTCTTGTTTTCCCTCTCTTCTCCATCCTTACTGCCTTTATTCTGGTCTTCCTCCAGCGCATACTGTTAGTAGGTTGATGCTTTGGGGGAAAAAAATGCCACTGCCCTAACTTGGTATCCCCCAATATTTACTTCCCTCATGACTTCTAAACTCCTTGGCAATACATATAAGAACCTATTAGGATCTGAACAAACATGCTATTAACCCAGCATTAACTTGCCCATTCTCCCACTCTTCATCATTTAACTTTTACTCATCCTTCAAGAGTCAGCTTAAGTATCATCTCTTCCAGACGTCTCCCTCTGGATCGAAGATCCCTTCTATATACACCCCTCTGTTAGAAAACTTCTGGCGGGGTGCTGGCGCAGCAGGGGCTGAATCACAAGCCAGCTGTTACCATCTCTTCATAACTCCGCAGTGACATCACGTTGGCTGCTTGAAACTGGCTAACGGGACCAAAAACCCAACAGCAGATGCAGAAAGAAATCTTAAAGACACTGCCCTTATCTGACTACAACAAGCTTTACAAGAGTCCACTACCACAACACAACTCCCTTACCCCATCTACTCCAGAAGTCTCCAGCCACGGAGGAGACTAACCTTGGGCACCAGGACATTTCAAAAATACTGTGTAACCAAGCCTCACTGGAACCTTCCATGCTTTGAAGCCCTAAGCCCCCTCCTTTAAGTTGGTATATAAACGTTTACCTCTGGCTATTCAGGGAGTTCCTTAGTACTGAGTGCTCCCACACAAGTGGGAATGAACTTTGTCTTTTCTCCTCTTAATCTGTCTGTCAGTTAATACACAACCCTCCATCACCACCACCATTCAGACTTGAGTTGATAAAGGAAAGGTTTTTTTCCTCCCAACACGGCCATGGTGGGAGTATTTATACAATGAAAATCAGCAAATGTTACAAATCAGAGTGCCCCCTCCCCGCAAGAGCCAGTGATTAAACATTTACCAGAAAATTCCTATTTATCACTCTGCACTATAATGCTCCATGTTGCTGTCTGTGGTCCTCCGCTAGAATTTGTTTCTGAAGGGCATGGGCCATTCATAATCACCTTTGCACTCTCAAAGTCAGATTTACCTGAACAAAATCAGGTGTAAATCACCATGTGCTGTGTCAAGCTACAATAAAGTTACCAACACAGGCAGCTTCTAACAAAGACTAATGCTTGGTGGGAGCTCAAACTCACTGCTGATAATTGAACATAACAAAGTTTATCAAATTATAGGGAAAATTTATTTTAAAAATGTTAAGTGTCTACATATTGAATGGAGTACTGGGTGTTATACGCAAACAATGAATCATGGAACACTACATCAAAAACTAATGATGTAATGTATGGTGATTAATATAACATAGTAAAATAAAATTTAAAAAAATGTTAAGTGTCTAGAGTGAGGGTTTTTTTTACTTAGTTTCCTATTAAAAAATGAATTCCCGTGCTTAAGTATTCAGGCGGAAATATATTTGTGTCTGCAATTTACTTTGAAATCCAGCAAAAAATAAGATGAGTTGAATGAATGAACGGAGGGGTGGAAGCTGATATATGATAAAGCAAAATTAGAAAAATGTTAATGATAAAATCTTAGTGGTAAATAGATATTCACTGTAAAATTCTTTCAATTCCCTGCAGTATGTTTGAAACTTTTCATAATAAAATGTTGGAGCAATGGGGCCCCTGTGTGGCTCAGTCGTTAAGTGTCTTCCTTCAGCTCAGGTCGTGAACCCGAGGTCCTGGGATTGAGCCCCGCATCGGGCTCCCTGTTCAGCTGCTTCTCCCTCTCCCACTCCCCCTGCTTGTGTTCCCTCTCTTGCTGTGTCTCTCCCTGTCAAATAAATAAAAACTTTAAAAAAAAAAATGTTGGAACAAAACCAAATTGTCATTTTTTTGCTCATAGGGTGTACACAAATATTTTTCACCTACATTTACAACCTGCTAAACACTTTCAGTATACTCAAGTTCTGCATAAAGGACCATGCCCTTAGGATCTTGAGGAAGCTAAGTTTTAGATACAACATTCAAACCTTCCCCTGGTATCTGTGGCCTGGAACGAATGGAGGCCTACATAGCATATACCTAATACTAAATATTAAGAAATGATATATCAAGCTAACAAAACTATTAATTAAAACATAGTTTATCCTTCAAACTTGACAAATACCCACCATCATGATAATGTGGAGGACCAGGGTCATATTTAGAATCTTGTTTCCTGAGAGTTCCACATCTCTTTTCTTCCTCCCCCTGGCTCCCTCCCATACCTCCAAGGAGCCTTGGACACATGCCCACCTTTCCATGATCTCTCCACACTCCCCTACACAAAACCCATGGTGACTCCCTATGCCTATGGGTACATATACCAGTAATATGGTCTACCTACCAGAGAACAACCCAGGGAAGAGGCCCACACAGACCCTGAGAGCAAGCTTGGGGTCATCTGAGCAGGGGTTTCAGGGACCCTGGGTTCCCAGAGCACAGTTCAGAAGATAAGGTGAGGTGACGCTTATACATGAGTTGGGCACCTCCCCTTTATTCCAATGACTGGACCTGTGGGAATGGGTACAACTAGAGAAGGACCCGATCAGGGTCCCTTTTACCTGGTCTAGTGGCTCTACAGGCAACACCATACAAACAAGTGATAAGCACAAGAGAAAATGCCCCTCCCTCAAATTTTTCTTTTTAACTAAGATTAGAATCAGCCCCTCCAAGAGAGAAACATAGCATAAAAACTACTAACTTAATTCCATGCCATTCCCACCTACAAGTATAGAAGTGAAAAAATATATACATTAAAAATGTTGTTAAAGTTAAATTAATTCATTCAACCAATTTTTACTAAGGACTCACCATTCTAGAACTGGGAATATAATGTTGAACAAGACAAACAAGATCTCTACTCTCACAGAAATTACATTCTAGTGAGAAAAAAACAAGTTAAGAAACAGAAATAAGATAAGTTCAGATAAGGGAGAGTGCCATGGAGAATGTAAAACAGACTAGTGGGGTAGAGAATGATGGCAGAGGTCGGGGGACTACTTTAGAAAGGGTGGTCCAGGAAGAGTGTGCTAAAGAAGTGACCATTGAACTGAAGGGTATAAAAGAGCCAGTCATGTCAAGATGGCAGGATGTGGAAGGGAGTAGGGGAGGGCACCAGGCAAAGTACTAGGCAGGGCAAAGTACTAGGCACCAGGCAAAGTACTAGGCACCAGGCAAAGTATTAGGAACCAAGGCAGAAGTGAGCCTGGCACCTTCAAAGGGTCTGTGTGTGCACACACATGCGTGCACACATGCATATGTCAGGTAAAGGGAAAAGTCCTTAGTGTAATAAACAAGTGCCTTAGCCAGACTTGGGCTATGGCCTCTGTACTACATAAATTATTTGTCTCTATCTAAACAAATACTTTCTCCCCAGAGTGACAGTTCTAGAATACTTGTTTCTCTCAGCATATAATTCTTTGACTCTATTCTAACTATGGAGTTCCCCAGGTTTCTTTTAAGGATAAGAAAATCTTATCTCTCCTCCTTCTACAGATCATTCTTTTTTAGGGAGCCACTATCTAATCTGTAATTAACTCAACACATTGCATCTCTTTTACCCATAAATAATTTTTAATCATGTGAATATATCCACATGAGACAGGAAATAAAGTAAACATAGAAATCCAAGGCCTTCAAGTAATCAGTTAAGCTCATTTTTGTTTTTATGTATTCAACGCCCAGCTATCTGATTAGCACATAAGTAAGAATAAAGCCAAGTTCCTTGGTTCAGGCTCAAAATTTTGCTCTAATTCACAGCCATAAATGACTTTTAACCACCTCTTTTCAAACTCCCACCAACTCAGGAATTTATATTAATCAAGAGAGAATAAATATCATGTGTGGATAGATAAGAACAGAATCACCACAGCTTCAAGAAACAAAAAATGGGTCTGATATTTATAAAATACTATGAAAAATGTTTTATTAGATTTCATGAAATGTGACTTCATGTTGTTACCAAGTCATAGTAATGAAAGAGTAGGTAGATAATTAGAAGCAAGTCCTACTTTCTTGTAACAGCTGTGTCATGGGCTGTGATCTTGAATAAGCCACAGAACTTTTGTATCCTTCAGTCTTCCCAGTGGTTAAGAGAAAATTGGAAAAGAAAAGATGTTACAGGAGAAGTCAGAAAGCACTTAGAAGTCTTAAAAAAAAAAAAAAAAAGCTAATATATAAATCCAGGTAAAATTAGCATATCTTTCTGGCACTTCAGATTAAGAAATGTCGACATGTCATAAATTAAATGATTAACCCCAAACTGCCAAAATTTAAATTGGCCCTATGTGTTTCTAACTATAAATAAAGGGACATACAAATATCAAATACCATATTAGTCTTAGATCTCTTTTTAATGATTTATAAGAAAAATCAAGTAAGAAAATAGATTTTTTGTTTCCGTAAGTACAAAATTCAACTCTAGCTCTAATCAAATGTGGAAGTTGGAAAAGTGAAATTCTATTCATATAAATTTCTTGGAGTTTGCTCCAAATTGTAAATTCTCACACCCCTCAAAGCATATGCTTAATATCATATATAAATATACATACACATATATATGCAAATATCTTGGAAATAATCATAAAATGATATGGTATACTCCACAGACCTTCTCAACCTTCTGAAGGTAGCCTCTTTGGAATCATTATGAACAGAATGTAAAATGACTCAGCACATCTAGCACTGGTGTTAGGAATGGCTAAATACACTGCAAACTATAAATGCCAGCACTTCAAATGCAACGTGAACCACTATGAGCTAAGCACTATTATTGAAATCAAAGACCAAAATATGTAGGTTCTACTCTCTTAGAGTATATAGACTTTAATTTACGAAAGATCTGGAAGGCTGAGAAATGATCTTTTTCCCATTATACTGACATAATTAACACAGGGGAGCTGAATTTACCTATCATTTCGAGGTAAAGGTTTTAGATTAAAGAATTTTTTAACTCAAACATTTTTACTACATAGTAAAGTTTTTAATGGTATTTCATGTCCAACAAAACTTCTGTTTTTTTCCAAGAGCCACTAAAAGTAAACTAAGCCCCAACATAGGTCATAAAACAAGACCATGTCTATTAAAGTAACCCTCATGTAACCGACTTTGTTTTAAACAGGATGTGCTTTAAATGGATGTATACTATGTTAATAACAAGGATCATTCACACACAGATACTCAATGGCTTCTGCTACAGACATTTTCCAGAGTTGTCACACTGAATGTGCTAACATTCCAGCGTATTTTCAATGTGCACTTTGCATCGTATTACCTACTCTTTTTTTAAGTGGCCACTGTTCACTTTCAAGCTTTTTCATTTTCTCAGCAAAATAATAACTCTTGGTCATCGCAGGCAGCCAAATATCAGGCCTTAACCATCTGTCAACTGGCTTGAATTCAGCAAGCATGCTCCTGTAGTTTTAGTTCTAATTGTGTTTAATGCTGCACTAATTATTTCAATGGGGAATAATTTTGTACAGTCAAAGTTGACTCATTTTATAAACTGGAAGCTCCTCAGCTATAAATTGGCAGGTCTCATCCTTCATTCCTCCTAAGCGTTGTGCCAAAGGGGAATAAGTATATGGTTGCTCTGTGACCAAATGTCATGTGCTGGGCAGAAACATTGATCCTGGCTATTAATCACTCTGCAAGCCCTCCCAGTAATCAAAGGGCACAGCTGCAATGATATATGACCAGTGTCAGAGCAGAAAGCCCTTTACAAGACTGCGTGCTTACCAGCTGATGGCCAGTATGTACTACGGCATGCACACTGGCCAGCCAAAAGTGCCCAGGCTAATTAATCATCACCTCTAACTGTTCATTCTATCATTAAACACCTTTATTGGCTGAATTATTGGAGGACTCTTACCCCCCTAATTACTTAGGTCTGGAAGCAAAGAACCTTCTCACCTGGATACAAAAAGCTGCCTATTACCTGTTTCAGACCAGTGTGCCCTTTCATTCTCTTCTCTATAAAAGTTTGCTGACCTAGCAGTGAACTAGAGACTGGGAGAAAATTGAATGTTGTTGCGACTGATTTTGGTGAGGTTCACATCAAATGACTCTGGAAGAGCTGCGTAACATGAAATCATCTGAATTTAATAACGTGAACTTTTCAAAATCTCACATGTGAGTTTTACATAAGGAGTTATGACACGTTTTGATACAGGAAAATATGAGGTACAGTTATTTAAGAGCAAACCAGCTTTCAGAGGAAATACTGAGAAAAGGTGTTACCAGTCATAATTCAATCACTGATATGATTTAATCTACTGCTCTACTTGGTGCTATCTTCTACCTCAGTAAGAGCCTTCATATATTAGTTATTTTAATAAGACATTTTATGTTTGGATACTAATATCCTGGCATTTCTAATTTTTTTAAGGTATCCAAGACAAAACAATTAATGCTTTGGAGACTGTAAAGAAAACTTAGGACAGCATTCACTCACCCTTAACCTATATGTAAACAATTATCGCCCTTTCAAAACAATGCTAATCCAAGTAGAAAAGCAACAGCATATATACAGTTGCCAAGGAAACTCAATAAAATCCTTCGTAACAGGACAAACTCCAAGAGATGAAGAGTCATGGGTTGCTTCAACCAGCATTATTATGATGCATATTTAGGAATATGACCAGTATACTTGAGGATAATGGCTTTAGTCCTGTAATAAAAAAAAGTGATTAGGATGCACTGAATTCAACAGAAATCTTTTTTTAACTGGGATGATTCTAATCAGTTTTAGAATCATGAACGAAACCAATCCAGTATCTTTAAAACAGATTCAACTAATAATCAGGCAGATACCATGTTTTGGTTGTTCCTGATTTTAAATTCTTAGAATTCAAGGGTTAAAATTATGATAAGACAGTAGTAGAATTAAAAGGCAGCACAATCGTTAACACACCTACTTGAAGGATTAAAATGAAAAGACAGACAATACCAAGCACTGGTGAAGGTACAAAGCAGCCGCTATTCTGATTGCTGGTGGGAAGGCAAAATGGCGTGGGGATAAAAATGGTACTGAAACTTGGTATAACAATTTGGGAGTTTCTTACAAAGTTAAACACACATTTATCATATGACCCAACAATCCCACTCCTAAGAGAAATAAAACATAAGCCCTCACAAAAACTTGTCTGAAACATTTATAGTGGTTTTATTCGTATTAGTCAAAGTATCCATCATTCGTGAATGGATAGACAAGTTGTGGTATATCCATACAATGGAAGAGTACTCAACAATAAAAAGAAATGAAGTGAATATACGCAACAACATGGATAAATTGTAAGAAGTCAAACTTCCCTGGCTACAAACTATATCATGCCAGTCATAGGACCTTCTGGAAAAGACAAAACTATAGAGCAGAAATTAGATCAGTGGTTGCCAGGAATTGGAAATGGAAACAAGGGATTGACTGCAAAGGGGCGTGAGGGAACTCTTCATAGTGATGGCAATGTTCTGCATCTGGACTCTGATTGTGGTCGTGGTTACCCAGCCACCTACATCTGTCAAAACTCATCAAACTATACATATAAAAGGATGAATTTTATTGTATGTAAATGATACCTCAATGAACCTTACTTAAAAACAAAACAAAAAAGATAGCAAAAGTAAGGAAAGATCTCAGAGCAAAATTACTTGACTCAATTCTATAGAAGGCACAAACATTTATTTTGAGACCATTGACCTGTATAATGCAAGTGCATAAATAACTTAGTCTAATGAACTAAAACACTTTTTATCTGAAAATAAGAGTTTAGTCTACATTTTAAGAACCATCAATTCTAACTCCGATATAAATGAAAAACTATGAAACACCAAAATACCTTAAAAGGGAAATTACTTTTCTCAACATTTTATCATTCATAGAGTTGAAAAAATTATCTGCTATAAATTATCTAATCTGAAGATAAGAGTGAGCGAGCTGCTCCCAGATCTACAGAAATAAGGCACTTTAGTTCAATTAAATGATTTCCCTGCAGGCAATGTCTTTTCAATCTGAGCTAATGACATCATTTAAGGAGGATGGTCCATTTAACTAAAAGGATCTTTTACAAGGCAGACAGACAGAAGGCAATCTAAGAATATTTGCAAGGACTTTCCATATTTCAAAATCATAATGGTGAAATGCCTACATAAAATTCTTAAAGTTACATATTAATCAATACGTTGCAGAAATAATTTCATGAAAAAGAATGTAATAAAGCTCTTAAGAAGTTTTCCCCATTATTTTTCCTTTTTAAGAAACCAATTCTTTCTTAATGGCAATTAGGCTACTCCAGACTAGCAGTGACATGGAGTTTGCTAGAAATGAGGACCTTATTTCTGAAATGCTGAACTGCTTTACCTACCTGCTGTTTCTAGGATAACCCTCCCCATGTCTGATAAGCTTACTTTCCCCTGACTCTAACCTTCTGCATGTGAAGTAGGCACAATTGCCAACTATCCTTAACTAGACTAGCTTGACCAGAAATTAAACTTTAATTCTCCAAGATGAGACAAAGTTTCAGGAATCCTCCAGAGTGCTCTTTCCTTAAGCCCGTGCCCTAGAATCAGAAATTGAAAGTCTTAGGGGTGCCTAGGTGGCTCAGTTGGTTAAGCGACTGCCTTCGGCTCAGGTCATGATCCTGGAGTCCCGGGATCAAGTCCCACATCAGGCTTCCTGCTCAGCGGGGAGTCTGCTTCTCCCTCCCGACCCTCCTCCCATCTTTAAAAAAAAAAAAAAAGAAATTGAAAGTCTTAATTGAACTATCCTTACATAAAAAGTCCTCACAGCTCAGTATCCAGAAAAGAGACGCCACTTCACCACCATAGCCTGGGGAGAAGACCGGCAACTCTTAAATCATACATTACATGAAATCACACCACATCCTCTACAAAAGGCTTCTTTTTCCTAATTCTGAGTTTTAAAATTATTTTTTACTTAACAGTATAAACAGTGACTACTATTGTATATGACCTGGCAAGGAAGTTAGGCCAATAAGGGCAAGAGACAGAAGGTCTTAACCCTAAATGGGAGGCACGTCATTAAGTTATAGAAGCATTTCTGCCACTAACAGGCTGTGCACCTTGGATGAGTTATTAGCACATCAGTCCTTCAGTTTCCTCATCTGTTAAATAATCTGAGAGCACTTTTCTTCTCACAGTCAATGATTCTCACACATATCAAAATAAGCATTCTTCATTTCCAAAAGCAGATGAATGAATTATAGAGCTACTATTAAATGAGTCAAATTTTGCACTTGCTTATGTTGACAGACTTTTTAAAGCAGCAAGATCCAGGTTTGAAAAACAATGAATTTGCCTGGCTGTCAAGAAATACACCTATCCTAGGAAATTAAAGCTCAAAAGAAACCAAGACCAGAGTAAGAGATTAGGTAAGTATCTATGAAGAATCTGATATATTAGCTGAAGCTGCTTAATCCAATCCTATTTGAAAATGGTCATAATAAATTAAAAGCAAAGAAGAAAATTCCCTAAAGTCATGTGGCTCTGTAATCAACTGAGCTGCTATCCCCAGCAGGAGCCCAATTTTTTTTTTTTTTATGTGCAAAGATGTTCATCACTGTTATCTGTTTTTTGTTTGTTTGTTTTTATTTTTTAATTAATTTTATTTTATTATGTTATGTTAGTCACCATACAGTACGTCATTAGTTTTTGATGTAGTGTTCCATGATTCATTGTTTGCGTATAACACCCAGTGCTCCCTGCAGAACTTGCCCTCCTTAATACCCATCAGCAGGCTAACGCATCCCCCCACCCCCCTCCCCTCTAAAACCCTCAGTTTGTTTCTCAGAGTCCATAGCCTCTCATGGTTCATCTCCCCCTCGGATTTCCCCCCCTTCCTTTTTCCCTCCCTACTATCTTTTTCTTTCTTTTTTTTTTTTTTTTACCATATAATGTATTATTAGTTTCAGAGGTACAGGTCTGTGATTCATCAGTCTTACACAATTCACAGTGAGGAGCCCAATTTTTTAAAGTTCACTCCCATTTTTTTGACAATGGTATAACTCATGGTCTTTTATATTTTTTAGTACAGGGATTAGTAAAATTTAAATTTTTATTTATAGAAAGTACAAAGCCTGGGGCACCTGGGTGGCTCAGTCAATTGAGCACCCAACTCGGTTTCAGCTCAGGTCATGATCTCAGGGTCCTGGGATCGAGCCCCGGGTCGGGCTTTGCCCTCAGCGGGGAATCTGCTTGAGATTCTCTCCTTCTTCCTCTACCCCCACCCCACGTTCGCTCGCTCACACTCCCTCTCTCTCTAAAGTAAATAAATAAATCTTAAAAAAAAAAAAGAAAGTATAAAGCCAATATATATCATCTATAATATTTGCCTCAGATAATGGGGTAGAGAGAAATGTTTCAAGGAATAGACAAAACAAGGTTGATCATAAGTAGATAAATGTTTGTGTCCAAATTAAAGACATTTGATCACATAAACAGAAAAAGTCCTAACAGTGTATAAGATAAGAGCCAAAGAAATTCAGTAATACTCTTGCTACACAGTATTTCCTTCAGTTTACACAATCAAATTCCCCCATCTTTTAAACTTGGGCCCAGTTCCTTATCACTTGTGATAGATACACTTAAGTAATTATATACAGCCAAAGAAGAATGTAAAAGATTCAGATGTTGGTCCTACCCAGTAAATAATTTATTCCTTTTGATGAATATCCTAATATTAAGTCATACCACTTTTTCCCACCAGAAATCTCTAAGCTTTTTAATAAGATTGAATTATCTAAGTATTAAATATTTTAACCTTATCTTAGATCAAAGGATGGATAAACTCCTAAGTAGATTTTTAAATTTTTCTTCTTACTAATAAGTACCTCATTTTGATAACTTTAGAAGTGGGGTGAATTTAATCCAATCAACATTTATTAGTAAGGTATAATTCTCAGCACTGTAAGTGAAATAATAAAAGTTTAGTCACCTCAACTCCATTTTGGGAAGAAATGAAGTATAAACAATGGTGCATCATTTAAGCCTCCATGTTCTGTTTAGATTTGCTAAGCAACAAACACATAATTGAAATATGGTCTTATGAAAAAATACAGGAAGCATACAGAATACCATTGAAGAAGCCTAGCAAGTTGCTTAAACTTTTTTTTTAAGATTTTTTCTACAGCCAACATGGGGCTTGAACTCACAACTCTGAGATCAAGAGTCACATGTTCTACCGACTGAGCCAGCCAGAGGCCCCACAAGTTGCTTAATTCTTAAAAAACCAAAATCTCTCCCACAACCTGGTGGCTCTTACTAAGAGATCATCAGTGGTTAATTGTTTGGGGTTATTAAGGAATGCTTCTTTGTTAAATGCAAATAGCAACAAATCAATTCTATTCTCTAGTGAGCAAAGCATAGTATATCTGGGCAAGTGAGTATAATAGATTAAGATTTGGTGGAAGAAGGATAGAAAGAGATCTGGAGAAAGAGAGAGAAAATAAGGCATCCTCATCTATAAGTCAGAAGTGTTGGACTAGATTTCCTTTGTTACCCTAACTCTAAAATTCTACACTTTTTCTTAAACCAATAATACAAATGATAAGCAAGGAAGAAATATTTACAAGAAATATTTACATGATAATGTTTTAGAATCCTTAACATGTAATGGATATTTGATAATGAAAAATAACAAGCCAAATTCTTAAATGAGCAAATATATGAAAACGCAATTCCCAAAAAGTACAAATAATAATAACATGAAAACATTTGCCATTACTAATAAAAGAAATTCAACAATGTTATATGTCAGTTATATCTCAAAAGTGAGACAAAAAGAAATGTAGATTAAAACAACAATGAAAGACCACTTGGGGCAAATATTTGAAAAATTAACAACCAGAGTATAGAAAAACACAATACCACAGAAAGATGTTTCTAGCATATAATATGGAAAATCAGAATATAAAACAGTATATAGAATATGAGGTCAGATACACACCAAAAATGTCTCTAGACTGATATATACCACAGTTTTAGAAGGGATTACTTCTGTTACTAATGACTATTTTCTTCCTTATGCTTACCAGTTGTGGTGATTTTAAAATATGTTCACAAATTCCTTGACACTCTTCCCTTCAAAAGATAAAGACTAATCCCTTTCCCCTTGAATGCAAGTCAGCTTCAGTGATCTGCGCCTAACGAATAGCATGTAGCTCAAGTGATGCTATACGACTTCTGAGGATAGGTCATAAAAAGGATATGCCTCCACTCTGCTCTTTCTTGGATCACTGGCTCTGAGGAAAGTGGGCCACCATGTCAGGAGGACACTCAAGCAGCCAGAAGAAAGGCCCCTGTGAGGAGGAACAAGCTTCAGCACCAACTTGTAGCCACGGGAGTGAGTCACTCTGGCAGTGGATTCTCTACCTCCAGTCAGACTTTCAGATGAACATGGCCCCAGCTAACATATTGACTGCAGTCTCATGAGAGACCCCACGCCAGAACCATACTGCTAAACTGTTCACAAATTCCTAACCCACAGAAATGTGAGAATAATAAAATGCTTATTATTTACTAACAAATAAATAGCCATAAAATAATATGTTGGTTTTAGGTAATTTGCTGGGTAGCAATAAATACTATACATCTGTAGAGGGTTGTGGTTAAAAGTGCAGGCTATTCATTATTCATAAATAGCCAAAAGGTGGAAATAATCCAAGTATCCATCAACAAATGAATGAATAAACAGATTGTGGTAGATACATATAGTGGAATATGATTCAGCCTTGGAAAGGAATGACATTCTGATGCCTGCCATAACATGGATAAACCTTGAAGACACTATGTCTAAGTGAAATAAGCCAGACACAAAAAGACAAGTATTATATGATTCCATTTATATGAGGTACCTAGAAAAGGCAAATTCATAAAGACAGAAAGTAGAATAGAAGTTACCAGGGCCTGGGGGGAGGGGAGATGGGGAATTACTGTTCCCCACTGTATCCCAAATGGGTATAGAGTTTCTATCCGGAATGATGAAAAAGTTCTGGAAATAGTGGTGGTTACTCAACATTGTGAATGTACTCAAGACCACTGAATTGTACACTTAAAAGTGGTAAAAAAAAAAAAAAAAGTAAATTTTATGTTATGTGTATTGTATCACAATAGGAAAAAAGAAAAGAAAAGAAAAGAAAAGGCAGGCAGGTCCTGGAGTAAAACTGCTCAGGTCTGATGAATGTTAGTTCCAACACTTACTAGCCATGTGACCTAGCCTCTTTATATTAGAGAGAAAAGGAACTCATTTTCAAAGAAAGGGGTAGACAAAAAATATTTATGGCTTAAAAGTAAAATTGGGAAAATTATTGGTAAGCATATTAAGAGAAAAATAAACATGAATGAAGGCCCTGTGAAATCATAATGATAGTTAAGTATTAGTGAGACAATTTAGAAGTCTGAAACATCTCATATTTGAAACAGGAAGGTTATTGTAGATTTCTGAATACAGATTCAAAATGGCACACTTGAGGAACATGACTGCTGCTGTAAAATAGGGGACAAAGTAGTAGAAGGAGAAAAAGAGGCAGCAGGTTGGTTACAGACTGTAGAACTAGTGCAAGGACAAGATCACTAAAGCCTAGGCCAAGACCACAGGAAAAAAATAAAAGGGTATAACCAAGATTTTATTCTAGAAAAAGAAATGACATTGTTGACAATAGACCAGATATCCCTAACATTTAGATTTTTTTATGTTTGATTAAAACCAATCCAAAGCACATTCTCAATGTTTACTGAACTAGAGAGGAAATATAACAAAGGAGACCACCATACTGGAAGTCCCTAGAATTAGGTTCTCTTCAAGTTCTGAAACAAATAAGTGGCTCCCAAACTTGGCTGCATATTAGAGTTTCCCAGGGAGCTTTTAAAAGTTTCAATGCCCAGGTGACAGCCATCTCACCTAAATCAAAATATCTGGGAGTACATGATACTAACGTGGAGACAAGTTTAGAAACCAACCAATTAAATTGTAAGCAGAGAGATTTTTAGAAGCCAAAAGGGTAAAAAATTATGGTGTCTTAGAATAGGGTAGTACCAGTGGAGGAGGTAAAGAGTATTAAGAATATTCTAAAGCAGGTTAAAGCTAACCTATGGTAAAGAAAAATCAGAAAAGCAGGAGGCTCAGCTTAGGGTGGGATGGGGCAGGGGCTGGGCACTGACTGGAAAAAACATGAAGACATTTTCTGGGGCAATAGAAATATTCTATATTTTGATAGTGGTATAGGTTACATGAAGTATATGCATTTTCAAAAGTCACTGAACTGCACACTTAAAATTTATGCATTCTGTTGTATGTAATATTTATCTAAAAAACTATAAACACTTAACTCTAATTATAAATGTGCTTTTTATAGTGGTATAGGTTAGCAATTCTGAAACTACTTGATTCTTTGAATTAAAGGTTTGAACAAATGAGTAAATAAGTTGGGAATGATGGCAGCTTAGTTTCTCAGTGATGAAGAAGGAAGTTACAAATATGGAAAGGAAAAAGATCAGAATGTAGCCTGTGGTGTTAGATTGGAATTGGGGTTACCAGAGGGAAATAATAGTTATTGGTAGGTAGGCAGGTAGATAGGTACCTAGGTAGGTAGGTAGGTAGGTGGGTCGGTGGATAAGTACAGATGGGCGGATAAATAGATGTTTTAGATACATAAGCTGCATAACAAACCATCGCAAAACTTAGTAGTAGCTTAGAACAACAACCATTTCATTCTCTCTCATAATTGTGTTAACCATGCCTTTTTATTTTCTCTCATAATTGTGTTAATCATGCCTTTTTTAATTTTCTGTATTTTCTAATGTTCTGACACCTGGGACTTTGCTGCTCCTTAAGAGAGCACCCTAAAGTGTGCCTTTCATATGTAAAGTAACTAATCCAAAGCCCACACCCCCCGACCCCAACCACCTCTTCATCTAGCTCTTATACTCCAGGCCACTAGCTACCTGCCTTAATCTTTTCAGAGCCACTAGACAAATAGGAATTGCTCCTGTGCCCAAGGGCTTGCTGAAATCATTCAAACTAGCCAATCCTAAGCCATCTTATCAGGCCTTTCTCACAGAAACTACAATAAAATCTCTTGCCTAAATCTTCCCCTCACTCCCTCTGCCTCCTGAATAATCCTCATGCTTCCCCCATGTGGCCCTGCATAGTATGGTGTGCCTCCCCCTCTTAGGAACTGTAACGAACTATCTTTTCAATGGCAGTCACCTCCTGATCCTTTGACCTCACCATACCTGAATAACAATAAAACCTACATTTAAAAATAGTCTAGTGGGTTGACTGGTTAGGCTGATCACTATTCTGCCATGTGATCCTGGCTGAGGTGCGGTCATTCAGGGACTCAACCGGGCTCGAACATCCAAGATGGCTTAGTCATATGGCAAACAGTTGACGCTGGGAGCTCATCAGGAGCTACCAACCAGAGTACATGGATAGCCTTTTCATAGGGCCTGGCCTTTTCACAGTGTAACAGCTGGGTTCCAAGAGAAGGCATTCCAAGAGTGAGCATTCTGAGAGGGCCAGAACAAAGCTGCAAGGCTTCTCATGTCCTAGCCTTAGAAGTCACACGGCTTCACTTCCATCGCACAATATTGGTAAGAAGCAAGTCACTGCCTCCTCATACAGAGTACCGAAAAGAACAGAACATCACATCTGTGGAAGTCCGGCCAAAAATGCACAACCCAAATCTTATCATAAGGATACATCAGGCAAACACAGATTGAGGGGCATTCAATAAAATAATTGGTCTGTCCTCTGTTACGGTCAAGAAAGACAAAGAAAAGCTGAGCAATTGTCTCGGAGTAAAAGATACCAAAGAGGCATGATAACTAAAGGCAATCTGTGATCCTGGATGGGATCATGAACTCGGAATTGAAACAGCTGTAAAGACATTATTAGAATAAATAATAAAATTTGACTAAGGACTATGGATAGATAATATAGTAATAATCAATGTGAAATTTCCTGATGATAATCGCGCAGTGGTTATGTAAGAGAAATGTTCTTGTACTTAGGAAATACAAAACTATTTAGGAATAAAAGGGCACAATGTCACCAACTTGCTTTCAGATAGTTCAGAACAAAAGAAAAAAAGTATATATATATATATGTATATATGGAGAGAGAGATAAACACTTGGTGAATCTAAGTAGAGGGTATAAAGGAATTCCTTGTACTATTATTGTAACTTTCCTATAAATAGAAATTATATCAAAATTTAACAGGTTAAAAATAATTAAAATAGGGGAGAAAAGAGTAACTTTACAGTGCAGAAACCTGACTCACACCACACCTCAGATAGGAGATGAAGATTAACACCAACAGGGATAAGTCACAATGATAGCATATACCTCCACATGAATGATGAAACAGCACTTTACTTCAGTGGTCTTCCTCCAAAAATCCAGAACCCTAGTCTAATCATGAGGAAAATATCAGACAAATCCAAATTGAGGGAAATTCTACAAAATAGATGACTCACACTCCTCAAAACTGTTAAGACCATTAAAAACAAAGGAAGTCTGAGAAATTGTTCCAGCTAAGTGCAACCTAAGGAGACATACTGACTAATTATAATGCAGTATCCTGGATAGGATCCTGGAACAGAAAAAGGACATTAGGTAACAACTAAGGAAATCTGAATTAGGTATGGGCTTTAGTGAGTAACAATGTATCAGAAATAATTCAAATTGCTTTAAGATCAACATAACCTTCTTCTGGTCAAATGTAATCATTTTTTTCAGTTCTCATATCCAGTGACTACCCTCTGTTTCTTCTGTTATTCTCTAAATGTAAGCTGTCTCTTTCTTCTCTCTGACTTCTGCCATACTATTCCCCCTCAAACCACTCTCAACTCTGTTGTGGCTTTTTCTTGCTTTCTCATTCAGACCCCTTGTTCTTACATTTCTATGTCTTTGATGAGTTCACAGTGTAACCTCACATGTTATAGAGATGGATTCATGTTTTGTATCTCTACTCCTGTCTTCTCATCTTCTAATTTCACACCAGAGTTCCAGGACTCCAACAAACATCTCTACCTGGATACACTACGAATGTCTTGCACCACCTTTCCCATGCTCTAATAATTCTACCCAACATCCCCATCACTGCCAAGAACTGTTTATCCTTTCAAAATTGGGCCTCTAGCACTTATAATAGGAATTATTGAGCAGAGTAGAGGCTCCCTAAATATTTGTTGAATGAATAAATACCAAAATCAACTTCCTTGTCATTGGACCTAAATTGAGTTCTCTCTGATCCCTCCTTTTTCTGTGTCCGTTACCTAGTCCATTCGGCTTCCTCTGACTTGTTTCTAAGATTTGACACTCTGCCCTCCAACTTCAAAATGCAAAAACCAGGACTTTTTCATCTTGGTTCTTATTTCAAGAGCCTCTCAAGTGGTGACCAGATCACTTTTATGTTCTCCCCACTGACAAATTGACAAAAGCACCGTATCAGCTTAAAGTGTACAGCATAATGACTTGACATACATATCATGCAAAATGACCACCACAATAAATTTAGTTAACGTCCATCACCTCATACAGTTACAACCACAAAAAGAAAATGTTTTTTTTTTCCTTGCGATGAGAACTTTTAGGATCTACTCTCTTGGCAACTTTCAAATATACCATACAGCAGTGTTAACTATAGTCATCATGTTGTATATTATATCCCAGTACTTATTTACCTTTCAACTGGAAGTTTGTACCTTTTGACCATCTTCATCCAATTTCCCCACCATCTACACCCTGCCTCTGATAAGCACAAATCTGATCTCTTTTTCATACCTATCCTTGAAAAAGAAGTCCATTTAAAAAAACAAAACAAAACAAAACAAAACATAGGGGGGCCTCCTGGGCGGCTTAGTTGGTTGAACATCGGACTCTTGATTTTGGCGGCGGTCATGATCTCAGGGTCCTGGGATTGAGCCCCACACCTCATCGGGTCCCTCATC